>NC_045958.1:36341573-36541573 GCF_010909765.2 Amblyraja radiata | reverse complement strand
GAAATAAAGGCAGGAAGAAATCAAGAGTCAAGTGGGTTATATTGTCATATGTCCCAGATAGGACAATTAAATTCTTGTTTGCTGCAGCACAACAGAATATGTAAACATATAATGGGAGAAAAAAAGTTCAGTGTGTATATATACACATGCACACATACTCAATAAATAAACAAATATAGTGCAATAATAACAATAGTCTGTTGTAGATCAGAGCTAATTTGTTGTTGTGTTTAATAGCCTGATGGCTGTTGGGAAGAAGCTGTTCCTGAACCTGGACGTCACCATTTTCAGGCTCCTGTGCCTCTTTATGATGGCAATGGTGAAATGAGTGTGTGGCCACGATGGTGTGGGTCTTTGATGATATTGGTTGCCTTTTTGAGACAGTGACTTTGATAGATCCCTTCGATGGTGGGGAGGCCAGAGCCGGTGATGGATTGGGCAGTGTTCACAACTTTATGTAGTCTTTTCCGCTCCTGGACGTTCGTTGCCGAACCAGGCCACGATGCAACCAGTAAGTATGCTAACTACTGTGCACCTGTAGAAGTTCAAGAGAATCCTCTTTGACATACCAAATCTCCGTAGTCTTCTCAGGAAGTAGAGGCGCTGATTCAACATAGAGAATTAAATTGACAAGCTATGGTGGAATAGTTTATTGGTCTCCTAGTGATCATCATAATGTTGAGCACTATAAATTAGGAAACAGGAGGTACTGTACGTAATAATGTATTGATCATGAGGGAGGTCAATCTGCATAAAGACAGGGGACAGAAAATTGACATAAGCTTGAAGGACCAATTTATCAGGTGCATTTAAGGTAATTTTCTACAACATGTTGAAGAATTAACTAGAAAATGGGATCTTTCAGGTCTGGTATGTGCGCAGTGAGACTGGATTAAAAGGTTGTAAAGAGAAAATGATCATATCTTGAACTAATTTCATTTTAAATGTGATAATGATATGGTTAAGTCCACATGGTCTTGTGTTTAAACAAAACCATTTTGTTTTTGACAAAATAGAAGAAACAATTTGGGTAACTTGGCAAGGGTGCACTGGGAAATCACATTAAACGATAGGATAACAGGTTAGCAATGTCAAAATTATCAAAAATTTGACGGGTTATAAAAATCCGAATTGGGTGCCAAAAATTATATAGAATGATAAAACGGAAGGTAGGAATAAATTAGCAAAAAATATAGCAAGATTGTTTAGAGGACAGATGTTCAGAGGTACAGAAATGAAAAACTAAGGGAATGTAGTCTTGTCCGGAAATTCATAACAGGTTGGCAGTACAAAATTTGTAGAATAATTACATCAGTTCATTGCCTGCTGCCTCTGAAATTCATCCCCTTGACTTCAAAGGAGGCAAAGAGAACAGAGCAGGTGTAAAATTCTATTGAAGATGAGGCCAGGTGACTGAAATCAAACAATGACTTTCCTCGCAAACTCAGATGGATCATTGTGGGGATGGGGGAGAGGGGAGAGGGGATGGGATGCAATTATGGGTGTTTACAGCACCATAATCCTCCATTGCCTGCATATCCATGTGCCAATCTAAAAGCCACTTGTATGTTCAGAAGTGATAGGAGCAGAATTATGCCATTCGGCCCATCAAGTCTACTCCACCATTCAATCATGGCTGATCTATCTTCCCCTCTCAACCCCATTCTCCTGCCTTCTCCACCTTAAACCCTGACATCCGTACCAATCAGGAATCTATCTATCTCTGCCTTAGAAATATCCATTGATGTGACCTCCACAGCCTCCTCCATCACCCCTGGCAGCATATTCCAGGCACCAATCCCTCTCCATGTAAAAAAAACATGCCCTGCACAACTACTTTAAACTTTGTGCCTCATGGACAATACAGTGGCGCAGCTGGTAGAGCTGCTGCCTCACAGCCACAGAAACCCAGGTCCGATCCTTACCTCGGGTGCTGTCTGTGTGGAGTGGATAAGTAAGTGGGAGAACATAAAACTAGTGTGAATTGGTGATTGATGGTTGGCCTGGACTTGGTGGGCCAAAGGTACAGTTCCATGTTGTGACTTTCAATTCTATGCACCTAAAAGCTATGCCCATTCATTTTTGATGTTTCTATCCTGGGAAAAAGGTTCTGACCCTATCTATGCCTCTCCTAATGTTATATACTTCTATCAGGTCTCCACTCAACCTCTGGAGAGCTCCTGGTTTCACATGCTCTTACATTTAGTCTGATGATAAAAATGAAATCAAACCACATTAATGTGGAATGTTTCCGATGCCATTGATTCTCCTGTACTGATCTGTGGTAAACTGGAAACCAAAATACATTACTTTTAATGGCCGTCTTAACTCAAATGTGATAACTGCCTCTCTGCAGGCTGTATATGACAAGTGTTATGGACCATGTTTTCATCTCCACTAATCAAAATATCTATAGTATGTGGGTAGAGACATCTTGAGCTTAGAATTAATGCAAGTTAATTGGATGTAAAAGTTCTCCTTGACTAATAAGTTTTGTTCATCATTGGAGCTTACATGTACGGCTTCAATTAGTTTTTCACATGCTGCTCTACTGTGCATTCTCAAGAAAAATATATTGATTATGGTTTAATCTAAAATGAAAGTAAATATGATTGCAATACACTGCAAATGTAAAGTTTTTTGTGATCAGTAATAAAAGGAAGCCTGCACAGTAATTCTTGTGGTTGATGAATGTCATTACAGACTTCATTTAAAAGGTGTTCAGAAGTTTATAGTTATCCATAATGGAAGTTAGGTAGAGCTTGTAACAGAAACAAATTGATTGCAATCAATAACAGAAACAGACTTGGTAGCAGCCTGAGAGCATTCGAGTTAGTACTTAATGCTGATAGTGGTTCAATGTTGAGTGATAATAATCCATAACAAAAATAGGGTTGGTTGTCTGCTGGGAATAGTAGTACAAATGTTGTTGTTTCGAGTGACATAAACCTATGATTATAGTCTATAAATTTGGTGCAGAAGTAAAAATATATACTGCAAGGAGATCCGATGTTAGTGTCAAAAGGAAATAGAAATGACTAATTATTTGTCAAAATTATATATTAGAGCTGTGATATTGTTCTGTGGGATTATTTAATGGGTTATCTGTTCTATTTTAGCTCTTCAGATGAACACCAGTATTGGGGTACTAGTAGAATAGTTTATTTTGGGGGAATTAATTAAAGTAATATCATGCCCAAATCTGAGGAAGGACATTATTGCCCTAGAGGGAGTGCAGAGAAGGTTCACCAGACTGATTCCTGGGATGTCAGGACTGTCTTATGAAGATGGACTGGATAGACTTGGTTTATACTCTCTAGAATTTAGGAGATTGAGAGGGGATCTTATAGAAACTTATAAAATTCTTAAGGGGTTGGACAGGCTAGATGCAGGAAGATTGCTCCCGATGCTGGGGAAGTCCAGGACAAGGGGTCACAGCTTAAGGATAAGGGGGAAATCCTTTAAAACCGAGATGAGAAGAACTTTTTTCACACAGAGAGTGGTGAATCTCTGGAACTCTCTGCCACAGAGGGTAGTCGAGGCCAGTTCATTGGCTATATTTAAGAGGGAGTTAGATGTGGCCCTTGTGACTAAGGGGATCAGAGGGTATGGAGAGAAGGCAGGTACGGGATACTGAGTTGGATGATCAGCCATGATCATATTGAATGGCGGTGCAGGCTCGAAGGGCCGAATGGCCTACTCCTGCACCTAATTTCTATGTTTCTATGTTTCTATGCCTGCAGAGATCCAAATACAGTTAATGTTCCGACAATATTTTTTTCTTTAGTACCGACTTGGGATTGAGGATGACTCTACCCTGGTTTTGTTGGTTCTGAGGTGGCTAATAAGGCCAGAGTGAAAACCAAAGATTTTTGATGGGACCAGGGGGTCACGTGGTGAAGTGGTCCATTCTAACTGCCCTTGAAGAAGACCCTTTGTGTTCTCCAATGCTTGGAACCAATGCTCTCATCGTGATCCCAAACGTTTCTTCTCTGTTTTCAGCAGTCATGAGCCCCACATTCTCAGGAGGCAGCGGTGAAATTAAACGTAAAATTTGGGAATTTCATAAAATGCTCAAGGAAAATTTTGAACTTCCAAAGATCCTGTGTCAACATCAATTTCATAGGTACATGATTAATGAAAGGGCCTGACAGAGTTAGGTAGGCACCTTCCACCTTGTGGATTTTTTCATACAATATGCCTGTGAAATTTTCCACAAATAATTATTGCAGCCCAAAGTTTCTTAAAAGGAACACAGAAGGAAAGAATCAATAATGTCTTATGATACACAAGACATGGATGTTACATCCTGCCTTAAAAGTAAAAATGAAACGCAAAAAGGAAAGGCAAATTTGCAAATAATTATCTGGTCTTTATATTGACAAACCATCTTGTCCGGATGCAAAACATCTTGGTTTTGCCAGCTGCTCTGCCCAAGAGAGCAGAGAGTTGTAGATGCAGCCCAGACAATCACACAAATCAGCCCCCCAATTATCCCCCTCCCCGCCCCCAGACCACATCTATACTTACCAATGCCTCGGGAAAGCAGCCCACTTAATTAAGGATCACTTACACTTTGATTACTGCTTCTTTTGTCCTTTCCTATCAGAGTGAATGGGAAAATTCCCATTCCCAAAAAAAGGCAAATGCCACCAGATTCAGGAAAAGGGCACAAGAAACTGCAAATGTTTGAATCTTCAGTTAAGCTGGAGTTACTCAGCGGGTCAGGCAGTATCCGTGGAAAGAATGGATAGACAACCTTTCATTTTGGGACCTTTCTTCAGGTTGGTTGTGGTAGGGGGAGAAAACTGGAAAAGAGACAATTGATGGATGGATTTAGGTTAGGTGGGTTTGATTGGTAGATGGGTGGACAAAGCTTAAACCGTTGGGTTGTAAGTTATCCAAGCCGAATACATAGAAACATAGAAAATAGGTACAGGAATAGGCCATTCGGCCCTTCGAGTGCTGTTCCTCTACTTTGAAATGAAATACGTTTATTGTCATTGCACAACAACTGTACAACAAAATTCTATTGCATCTCCTTTGGTGTGTACATAGAAGACACAGGATAAAAGATTTAAAAAGAACAAAACACAACAGCCATTGACTCACATATACACAAGACCAGTAAAAAAAATAATAAATAGGTATTAAAAATATTTTTAAAGAATATTGCGCCTTACTCTGACAACAGAGGAGGTTCAAGTCAGAAAGGTGGGGATGGTAAGACAAATTAAAATGGTTAGCAACTGAGAGTTCCAGCAGGCATTGGTGGACTGAGCGCAGGTGTTCAGTGAAATGGTCACTCTGTCTATTTTTGGTCGGGAACATGAATGCAGCAGATGATATTTGAAGAGGTACAGATGAACCTCTGTCTCATCTGGAAGGGCGGCTGAGGTCCCTGGATGGACGTGGGGAAGGAGGTGTGGGGACAGGTGTTACATCTCCTGGAGTTGCAGGGGAAAGCTCCTGGGATGGATGTCAATTTGAGTTGGAAGGAATGAGTTACGGAGGGAGTGGTATCTGAGAAAAGGGATGGGGATTGGAAGATGTGACTGGTGGTGGGATCACGATTCAGGAACAGCTTCTTCTCCGCTGTTATCACACTACTAAACAGGCCTGTCATAAGGTAGGGGTGTAGTCTCACAACCTACCTCAATGCAGACTGCACTTTTTTTTAAATTATCTGCACATTCTTTGTATTGCTGCAACATTAGATTCTGCACTCTGGTTAGTTTTCTCTTTGCAATGCCAGTTGTGCTTATGCACAGCTTGATTGTACTCATGTATGGTATGATTTGACTGGATAGAATACAAACAAGTATTATACAATTCTAAATGTAGGAGAAACATCATTCTGGTCTGTTGAAATGAAATCAACCTCTTACACCTCTTGGTCTTTTGAGTGATCATCTTCAGAGAGCAATTCCTATGTTTCAATGAGATTGAAACTGTATCATTAAAATTAATGGTTTGGCTCCGGACGACATTGCACATTACACAGAGTCAAAATGAAATATTATTAATTGCCCCTGAACCACCCAATATCGGTGCAGAGATATTCAGTGGTATTCCTTCCATAGGATTGACTTAATTTGCCTCCAGGCACCTTGGCTTTGACTGGTAGTCTGTATTTGACCCTGTCTCTGTCTCTGTCTCTGCATGACTCCTCTCGTGTACATCATGGACCTTTATTTGTCTTCTTCATCATAAACTCTTTGCAGCAATAACTTTCCAATCCACATTGTGCATTCTCTTTCCCCATGTGCAGGGCATTACTTTTTCAGCCACGTGTTCTGCTGCCTGCAACTTTTGGGTGGCACAGGATTAGAGTTGCTGCCTTACCATGCCTGGGACCCAGGTTTGATCCTGACCTCGGGCTTTGTCCGTATGAAATTTGTACGTTCTCCCTGTGACTGCATCGGTTTCCTCCGGGTGCCCCGGTTTCCTTCCTCATTACAAAAATTTGCAGGTTTGTAGGTTAATTGCCTTCTGTAAATTGACCCTAGTGTGTCAGATAGAACCAGTGTACAGGTGATTGTTGGTCGGTGCCCGTTTCCACACTGTATCTCTAAACTAAATTAACTAAACTAAACTAAACTACACAAGTCTGGAATTAGCTATTCCTTTTCTGCCTTTTACCTCATACTTTACCATATGCACTTCTAATTGGCCATCCTACAACTCCAGCTGGGCTTTGGATAACTCCCTTTGGATAACAGCTTATCCAAGATTAACTGTCTCACCTAACAGCTACTCCTCAGGCTGGACTCCCAAAATCTACAAATAATTCAATCTCTGTTAAGCAAATCAAACACACTGCAATGTCACAATGCAACATTGCAATGAACTGCTTACACCAATAGCTCTATTGAAAAAATATCACAGGATTTTCCCCTATTATAGAATGTTTGTTATGGGCCTGTCCCACTTAGGCGACTTTTTAGGCTACTGCAGGAGACCATGTGGTTGCCACATAGAAACATAGACACATAGAAAATAGGTGCAGGAGTAGGCCATTCGGCCCTTCAAGCCTGCACCGCCATTCAATATGATCATGGCTGACCATCCAACTCAGTATCCTGTACCTGCCTTCTCTCCATACCCCCTGATCCCTTTAGCCACAAGGGCCACATCTAACTCCCTCGTAAATATAGCCAATGAACTGGCCTCAACTACCTTCTGTGGCAGAGAATTCCAGAGATTCACCACTCTGTGTAAAAAATGTTTTTCTCATCACAGTCCTAAAAGATTTCCCCTTTATCCTTGTTCTGGACTTCCCCAACATCGGGAACAATCTTCCTGCATCTAGCCTGTCCAACCCCTTAAGAATTTTGTACGTTTCTATAAGATCCCCCCTCAATCTTCTAAATTATAGTGTGTACAAGCCGAGTCTGTCCAGTCTTTCTTCATATGAAAGTCCTGACATCCCAGGAATCAGTCTGGTGAACCTTCTCTGTACTCCCTCTATGGCAAGAATGTCCTTCCTCACATGGTCGCCACATGTTCGCCGATGGTTGCCGGGTAGTCGTCTTCATGGTCGTGAGGAATTCCCGCATTCTGGGAAGTAGTCGCGGCCTCATTATGGTCGCCGCAAGTTTTTCAACAAGTTTGAAAAGAATGAAGCCGTCATGAAGAATAGCGAGAATTCTCGTGCCGTAGATGCAGTGGTAGTGGGTTGTCAGGAGGTTGAAGGATGTCGCAGGTTCTCGTAGGTTGTAGCCGGTGCTGACCGGTGAATTTCATTGGCTCATTGGGAAAAAAAACGTAAGCAGTAGTTTTCAGAACCAAGGATAACCGACCGGTAATGTTAAAGTCCGCCGAGCTTCACAGCCGTGTATCTCTGGCTTCTTAAAAGTTATCTCCACTCCTTCTTCCCCCTTCTCCCCCACTCTTTTAAAGGACTTACGTGACCCTTTCCATACATTGTGCTTTCACCGTCTTAATTACAGCACCAACCTTCCTGTCCATCGCGGTGTGTGTCTGTATCACATTGACTTTGCACTGAGTGAATTTCACCCAGACAGCGCTACACCCGCTTGCCCTGCCCCCGCCTGCTTAACGGGCTGGTGAAGGAAGCGATCTGTGTGTGTGTGTGTGTTCCACTCTGACAGTCTCTGTTCCAGTCGCCAGTTTTTCAGGCAACTGCCGGCGACATGACAGTCTGAGTCTACTGAGTCCTCACCGCATCTTGATACCCTACTCTCAGGGACAGAGAGCCAACTTGATTAATACGGGTGTCAGAGATTATGAGGAGAAGGCAGGAGAACAAGTTTAGGAGAGCGATAGACCAGCCATGATTAAATGGTGTAGACTTGATGGGCTGAATGGCCTCTAATTCTTCTCCTATCACTTATGAACTTAATCAGCCTCCGCATCTGGCTCAGGAACAATCCAGTTCAATTTGGCCCAATATTTTGAAATAGCCAATAGCGATTCAGAACATACGAGCAGGACATCAGAGGTTGAGAAGCAGATTTGACAGAGGCTTTTAGATTGGACAATAATACGCAGAAAATGACAATAGATAATAGACAATAGGTGCAGGAGTAGGTCATGCGGCCCTTCGAGCCAGCACCGCCATTTAATGTGATCATGGCTGATCATCCACAATCAGTACCTCGTTCCTGCCTTCTCCCCATATCCCCTGACTCCGCTATATTTAAGAGCTCTATCCAACTCACCATATTCCACCATAAGACTGAAGAAGTTACTTTTTATTTCCTCACACTACCCGATCTTTGCGCCTTATCGCCCAGATTCGAGCAGTTCAACTGAACGAGTCTGATCTTTCTCTCCCTCCTACGATCAGGCCAGGCATATTTGTAATGGTAATAAAATGGGTCCGATAAGGCCGAGAACCCCGATGGGAAGGCTCTTTTCAGGTCCTCCTCGCTACCCCCACAGCGGCTAAAGTGGAGGGTAAAAGCTCCTGGATACACTTACTTTATTGGAAACCATTGACCTAAAATCTTTTCGATTATATTAACCCTTCTCTTTATAAAGGCTCTCCAACCACAGGTCACCACCTCAGGAGAATGGACATTACTGCTCTCCGTACCTTGATATTGTTGCTATTTCTGGTGACTAGACAGGAGTTGACAATTAAGATTCATACACGCCATCCCTCCGCGCCATGTGAAGGGATAGGGATTGGGATCACACGCAATGGAGGAAAGGGATCACGTTAAGGCAGGCAAGATTAGTTGAACTTGGCATCATGTTTGGCATGGACATTGTGGGCTGAAGGCCCTGTTCCTGTACTGTACTGTTTATGTCCAAAAAGTAATGAATAAGATAGGAAAATGTTGTAATTAATTAATTGGAAAGACTTTTAGTATTCATAACCTTTCAAAATGGGAAAGTATCTGCTGGATTAAACATGTGTTGGTGTTTACCAGTGCTAATTACAAGGACATTAATGGCCATCTGTTCAGACAAGTGCAATAAAGTTCATGGATGCAGTAAAAGGAAACAGTAAAAATTGGAAAGAGCCCTGGTTTTCAAGGGAAATTGGACATCTTGTTCGGAAAAAGAGGGAGATCAACAATAATTATAGGCAGCATGAAGTAAATGAGGTGCTTGAGGAGTATAAGGGATGTAAAAAGAATCTTAAGAAAGAAATTAGAAAAGCTAAAAGAAGATATGAGGTTGCTTTGGCAAGTAAGGTGAAAGTAAATCCAAAGGGTTTCTACAGCTATATTAATAGCAAAAGGATAACGAGGGATAAAATTGGTCCATTGGAGAGACAGAGTGGACAGCTATCTGCAGAGCCAAAAGAGATGGGGGAGATATTGAACAATTTATTTTCTTCGGTATTCACCAAGGAGAAGGATATTTAAATTATGTGAGGTAAGCGAAACTAGTAGAGTAGCTATGGATATTATGAGATTCAAAGTAAAAGAAGTACTGACACTTTTGAAAAATATAAAAGTGGATAAGTCTCCAGGTCCTGACAGGATATTCCCTAGGACATTGAAGGAAGTTAGTGTAGAAATAGCCGGGGCTATGACAGAAATATTTCAAATGTCATTAGAAACGGGAATAGTCCCCGAGGATTGGCGTACTGCGCATGTTGTTCCATTGTTTAAAAAGGGTTCTAAGAGTAAACCTAGCAATTATAGACCTGTTAGTTTGACTTCAGTGGTGGGCAAATTAATGGAAAAGATACTTAGAGATAATATATATAAGCATCTGGATAAACAGGGTCTGATTAGGAACAGTCAACATGGATTTGTGCCTGGAAGGTCATGTTTGACTAATCTTCTTGAATTTTTTGAAGAGGTTACTAGGGAAATTGACGAGGGTAAAGCAGTGGATGTTGTCTATATGGACTTTAGTAAGGCCTTTGACAAGGTTCCTCATGGAAGGTTGGTTAAGAAGGTTCAACTGTTGGGTATAAATGCAGGAGTAGCAAGATGGATTCAACAGTGGCTGAATGGGAGACGCCAGAGGGTAATGGTGGATGGCTGTTTGTCGGGTTGGAGGCAGGTGACTAGTGGGATGCCTCAGGGATCTGTGTTGGGACCTTTGTTGTTTGTCATGTACATCAATGATCTGGACGAAGGTGTGGTAAATTGGATTAGTAAGTATGCAGATGATACCAAGATAGGGGGTGTTGTGGATAATGAAGAGGATTTCCAAAGTCTACAGAGTGATTTAGGCCATTTGGAAGAATGGGCTGAAAGATGGCAGGTGGAGTTTAATGCTGATAAATGTGAGGTGCTACACCTTGGCAGGACAAATCAAAATAGGACGTACATGGTAAATGGTAGGGAATTGAAGAATACAGTTGAACAGAGGGATCTGGGAATAACCGTGCATAGTTCCTTGAAGGTGGAATCTCATATAGATAGGGTGGTAAAGAAAGCTTTTGGTATGCTAGCCTTTATAAATCAGAGCATTGAGTATAGAAGCTGGGATGTAATGTTAAAATTGTACAAGGCAATTGTATAAGTGAGACCAAATCTGGAGTATGGTGTACATTTGTGGTCGCCCAATTATAGGAAGGATGTCAACAAAATAGAGAGAGTACAGAGGAGATTTACTAGAATGTTGCCTGGGTTTCAACAACTAAGTTACAGAGAAAGGTTGAATAAGTTAGGTCTTTATTCTCTGGAGCGCAGAAGGTTAAGGGGGGACTTGATAGAGGTCTTTAAAATGATGAGAGGGATAGACAGAGTTGATGTGGACAAGCTTTTCCCTTTGAGAATAGGGAAGATTCAAACAAGAGGACATGACTTCAGAATTAAGGGACAGAAGTTTAGGGGTAACATGAGGGGGAACATCTTTACTCAGAGAGTGGTAGCGGTGTGGAATGAGCTTCCTACCTGCTTCCACTACCTGCAACCTCCAGCAACCAACTGCAACCTCCGGGAACCACACGGAAGCCTTGGGTGAGGCGCAAAGTCTCCAGAGGTTTCCGTTCAGGTTTCCTAAGTGGGACAGGGGCATTATACATCAGCGAGATCAAACGTAGAATGGGCAATCAGTTCACCTGGACCTTCCTGATCTCCCGGTTGCCAAACATTTTAATTCCCCTTCCCATTCCATCACAGACCTTTCTGTCCTGGGCCTCCTCCATTGTCAGAGAGAGGCCAAATGCAAATTGGAGGAACAGCATCTCATATTTCACTCGGCCAGCATACAGTCCAGTGGTATGAATATTGATTTATCTAATTTCTAGTAACACCTGTACTCCCTATCTCTCCATCCCTCCCCCACCCAAGTCACACCAGCTTCTCATTCTCACCTAGCTACAGCTAACAATGACCTGGTTCCTTTAACATTGTTACTTTTTTGCATATCTTTCATTCATTTGTTCTATTTCTGTATATATCTATATCTATGCTGCCAGAGGAGGTAGTTGAGGCTGCGACTATCCCATCGTGTACGAAACAGTTAGACAAGTACATGGATGTACTGAGTTGGATGATCCACCAAGATCATATTGAATGGCGGTGCTGGCTCGAAGGGCCGAATTGCCTCCTCCTGCACCTATTTTCTATGTTTCTATGTTTCTATGTTTCTAAGTGGGACTAGTGTAGCTGGGACATTGTTGTCCGGTGTGGGTAAGTTGGGCTGAAGCACTTGTTTCCACACAGTATCATCGTCCATATTTTTTGTTTCCCTTTCCCGTGACTTTCAGTCTGAAGAAGGGTCTCAACCCGAAACGTCACCCATTCCTTCTCTCCAGAGATGCTGCCTGTATCACTGAGTTATTCCAGCATTTTGTGTCTATCTTTGGTTTAAACCAGCATCTGCAGTTCCTTGCTACATGGTACATGGATAGCGCAGGTTTGGAGGGATATGGACCAAACACGGGTAAGTGGGGCTAGTGTAGCTGGGATATGTTGCCTGTTGTGGGCAAGTTGGGCCGAAGGGTCTGTTTCCATGCTCTATCACTCTACGACTCTATATGTGAAGGGAAATGCACAGACAACATTTTGAATCGGAATCTCAGCCCTGACCTTAAACATAATTTATAATTTCCCTCCACAGATGCTGAATGATCTGTTGGTTTCCTCGACAGTTACATAGAAACATAGAAATTAGGTGCAGGAGTAGGCCATTCGGCCCTTCGAGTCAGCACCGCCCTTCAATATAATCATGGCTGGTCATCCAAAATCAGTACCCCCCCCGTTCCTGCTTTCTCCCCATATCCTTTGATTCTGTTAGCCCTAAGAGCTATATCTAACTCTCTCTTGAATGTATCCAGTGAATTGGCCTCCACTGCCTTCTGTGGCAGAGAATTCCACAGATTCACAACTCTCTGGGTGAAAAAGTTTTGACTTATCTCAGTCCTCAGTTCTTTGCTCAAGATTCCAGCATGTGCAGTCCCTTGTGTCTTATCTGGTTTTATATGCAACTTATGTTTCATTATTGCCAGAACAATTAATTGGTATAGTTAAGAAATCAATTTGTTTTACAATACTCTTTACCGTATATAAATGGTGAATGACTAAGATCTCCTCAAGAATAATGCTGCAGGGAGCAAATGGTAGTTTCCCCTCTCATTTTTATAGATTTATGATTCAGTGTTTACATGCCAAGCAAAGCTCGTCTAATCTCATTAAAATGCTGATTGGAATTCAATTACCACTTTTTTTTTTAAATGAATGATAAAGATTGTAGCAACTTCTGTCAATGTAACATTCACATTTGTTTGGCATTATTGACACTTATTGAATAAAGCCAATTTCCTCTGAGTACTAAAGACTAATTAAATGTATGAATCAGCTGAAGTATGTGATTGAGAAATTCCCTGTAAGTGAACGAGATTTAAATAAGCACTCTACAGAAGTGTTTTAATTACACTGCTGTTTGCAGTGTAATTTTGACTGTTTAAACTATGATTTAGGAGGAGCTAATTGCAAATCATTTTCTACTGTGTAATTATTAATTACAAAATTGCAATTAGACAGCTGCTAGCTTGCACTGTAGTTGTCTATGTGCACTGATGCTGACATGATTACCAGCATTACAAATTTACAGTATCACCTCACAGCATTGACTCCATTTTCAAAGAAATAACACTTCCTTCCTAATGTTTTTCTTTCAGCCTGAATACATTAAGCAGGTTCTTAATATGCCATTACATACTGCGGTTTAAGTGATCTACAACTGAAGAATGTAAGAGACGATTGGGCCTTTCAATCTGTGAAGCTTTCTCCCTTTGCAAACCACCAGAGAGAGATCCACCACAGACTGTATGTCATCACTTTGTCGCTGAATGATTCTGCATAAAAACCCCATGATCCCGAACCAAATAAAACAAAACACCAGAAACACCCATTGACAATCATCCACTATTTGACACTGGCATGCTGCAATACATAAACATAGAACCAGAGTGTAGGAGTCAGCTACCTGTCCCTTCAAGTCTACTCAGCCATTCATGGCTTTCCCAACTCCACTTTGCTGCAATATCTCAAATTCCCTTGATTCCTTAAATGTCTGTCTATCTATCTATCTATCTATCTATCTATCTATCTATCTATCTATCTATCTATCTATCTATCTATCTATCTATCTATCTATCTATCTATCTATCTATCTATCTATCTATCTATCTATCTATCTATCTATCTATCTATCTATCTATCTATCTATCTATCTATCTATCTATCTCTGTTTTGAAAAATCGTAGTGAATGGGTGACGCATCCCTTGAGGTGAAGTGGAGATCCACAACCTTTGGAGTCAAGGTATTTCTTCTGAACCTGGTCCTAATTGCTCTACCCCTTATTCTGATACCATACATCCTACTTCAGGGTAGGTCACCCTCCATGCATTAATCTTCAATTAGCCGTTTTATCATTCTTCCAATTCTAGAGAATCGAAGCCTAATCCACTCAAACCCTCCTCATCGGGCAACCCTGTTGCCTAAGGAATCTGCTTGTTGAATCTTCATGACATTTCCTCTATGCCAGTTATAAAAGTTTTTTTGATATGGCGATCAAAACAGTACAGCATAAACTGGGGGGTGGAGATGCAAGAGACAGCATGTGCTGGGATCTTATGCAAACTATAAACTGCTGGAGGAACTCAGTGGGACAGGCAGCATCTGTTGAAATGATCAAATAATGTTGCATGTTGGGAACCTTCTTCAGCCTAATTGGTGTGGTGTCACCAAGACCTAATATAGTTGTCAATATAGTATTTGCCTTGCTACTGCATGCTAACTTTCAGTGAACTATAGCACCTCCAGTAGGTCCCTTTCAATCTCAACATCTCTAATCTGTTAACATTTAATACATTTGTGGTTGTTTTTTTCAATTTTGCACATCATTTTTTTCCACATTATATTCCACCTGCATTCTCATCTGTTCAGTTAACTTATCTATATCCCATTGAAGCTTGTTTACATTTTCTTTCCTACTCATATTTTGACTGGGTATATCATCACTAAACTTGGAAATATATGTTGCAGCTCCCAAACTGCTCCCCCCCACCTCCAGCTATTCTGATGATGGAGAACATGAACAGCTGAGGCTGAAGCATGCCCACACACAGCTTTCCAACCTGGGAAAAAATAATTTATCCTATTCTTTGCTTTCTGTTTGTAAATCCATTCTCAATCCATTCTTCTATGTTATCTCCAAATCTATGTGCTTTAACTTTGTTGATCAACCTCTGTGTGGGATCTTCTGAAAATCCGATTTTAATCTGATGAAAAATCTTCTGAAAATCAAAATGCACCACATCTTCTGGGGCCCCCCGTCCATTTTATGAGTTGTGTCCTCAAAGAACTCTAATAGGCTAATCAATCAATAGTACAGAGTCTGCAGTGGCAAAGAAGCCCAGCAAAATCATATTTGTGAATTACATGGTCATTTTCAAGCATAATTAAAAGTCTATCATTTATGTGACAGGCAGCATGAATCAGGTCAAATGATCATGATTATGGACATGAGACTTAATCATGGAATCTAATTTCTGCACCAATTCAGTCCTTATTTTCTGGTTCAGCAACTGTTGAATCCCAACAAAAATGCTCCAGTTTATTTTTTAAATACTCTTCAACAAAGCTAACACAAACATGATTGATCAAAGGGCTGTCTTCTGTGCTACATGATCCCAAGGAACTTCTTACATTAGCCGGGAGCATGTTCTTTTAACATTATTCTCGCTCCTAACCTCTCTGCTTATTTGCAGCTTATTAATTTTAAACTTGCCTTCCTTAGTCAGTCAGAAATTGCTGACATCTCTATCATCTGTGCAACTGGGTATTTTAGTGTTCCAAATCAAGTCCCTACAATTTACAAAACGAGAAAATTAAGATTAAAAATGTGTTCGTACAGAATTTTACTGCATCAAGATTATTAAAAAGTGTGTATGGTCTTAATTTTCATTGCAAAACATGCATGAGTGAACCTGAGTATGACTTTCATCTACTTACCAGAAGATCCCTTTGTGCATTCTGCTCATCCTTCAAGAAAATGTTAAAAAGAGGAAGCTGAATGCTCGAAGGAACTGAGAAAAAGACAAATGAGGACTCAATTTGATACTCCTGTAAATAAAGATGCGCAATTAACTCGCACTCATTCAACTAAATGCAACAGTGTACACATTTTCTGGTGCCAGTTTTATTATTATCATAAAATTATTCTAACTACACCATTGACAGGCAAGGAGCAGCTAAAGAGAGCTTGTATCACTTAAAGGGATTGTGATTTCTGCCTGGAATAGGAATGACAGTTGTTCTACCAGTGAATCTAACCTGTGAAGGTTGACATGTTATATCTAAGATTGGATTCCAAACAGTCCAGACTGCATTGGATACCTTGATGGAAGTAATAGCATTGCTCTATTGTGTAGGTGAGTGAATGCGGCTGAGAAGGGAGGGGGGAGAGTGGAATTGAATGGGAAAGTGCTGAAAAATAAAATATGGGTTAGAGTGGGATTAGCATAGGTTTGATGGCCCGCACAGATTCATTGGAGAAAGGTCTGTTTCTATGATGTATCTTTATATGACTCCATTTAGGATTTGTCTCGATTTCATTGTCCTTTCTTTTTTCCCCTTATATCTTCCTCCTCTGAGACCTGGGATGAATACCCATCTATAATAAATCCCATTTACCAGCATCAGTCCATTGCTACTTAAGCCTTGGTGATTCAAGTGCTTGTCTAGATGCGTGTTAAATGCTGTGAGAGTATCTATGCCTACCACTTGCACAGGCCAAGCGTTCCACATTGCGATCACCTTCTGGGAGATTTTTTAATTCTCCGACTCCTCACTTTAAAATTATCCCCTATGGTTTTCAGTGTCTCCTTTATGGGACATATTTGTCACCATTAACCCCATATACATCATTCATAATTTTTCTACACCTCCATCAGGTCCCCCTTCAGCCTCCTCCACTCCAACGAGAACAATCCAAGTTGTCCAGTCTCCAATTGTTCTATCCCAGGCAACATCCTAGTAAAGGGTCTGTCCGACTTTAGCCGTCACATACGCGACAGGCCGGTAGTGATGGTCGCACGACGGTCCGGCTAGAGTCCAGCTGTAGCCAAATCATGATGTTTTATATATGACTAGACCAGGTGCGGACCCGTTGGGCCCGTCCCCCAAAGCAATATTCCACCACTGACCCATAGCCCCCAACTGCGCAGGCGCGGCTGACGTGTTCCCGTTGTGACGCCAGACATCCCCGTTGTGACAGGAGTCACGGAAAACCTCCCCCAACTGCACAGGCACGCCCAGCAAGTGGGAGCGTGTCTGTGACCTTTTTTTAAAGTTCAAAATGGCAATAACGTGTAAAATATAAGATCAATGTGAACGCATCTCACTCCCTCTCTTCAGTCCCCTATTCCCCTCCCTCTCCCCACCCTCCAGCAACCCTCCTCTGGCTCCTCCCTTCACCCCATCCCTCCCCTCCTCCCTCTTTCCCTCCCCTCCCCTCCTCCATTACCTCGCCATCCCTTGTCCTATCCTCCACCATTCCCCCATATCCCCAGCACTCCCGCCCCCTCCTCGTCACCCTCCCTCTTCTTTCCCCTCTCCTCCTCCCCTTCCCCACTCCCTCCCTCACCTCTCCCTCTGTCTCCTCGCCCCTACCCTCAGTCACTCCCTCCCTCCATAACCCTTCTCCCCTCCCTGCCACTCCTCTCCCTCTATCCCCCTGCTCCTCCACTCCTCACCTCCCCCTATCCCACCCCCCCCCCCCCCGTGAAAATTGCGATATTTTTATAAATGAAACCTCCCCCCGAAACCACCACCAACAATGAACATCACGGGTATTTAAATGAAATTCTCAATGAATATTGCTTTTTTTTTAAATAAGCTAAACACAATGTTAGCTGTTAAAGAAAACTAAAGAATTTGATTAAAACTGCAATTTTTAATATGAAAATGAGATTTTGGATCCCATTGTGAAGCCATGGTGGGGGTTTGGTGTGGGGGAGGGGTGGTGGTGTGGGGGAGGGGGGGATGGGGGGGGTGGCGTGGGGGAGGGGTGGTGGTGTGGGGGAGGGGGGGATGGGGTGGGTGGCGTGGGGGAGGGGTGGTGGTGTGGGGGAGGGGGGTGGGGGGTGGTGTGGGGGAGGGGTGGTGGTGTGGGGGAGGCGGGCGGTGTGGGGGAGGGGGGGTTGATGTGGGGGAGGGGGGGTGATGTGGGGGGTGGAAGGGTGTGGGTGAGGGAGTGTGTGGGAGAGGGGGTGTGTGGGGGAGGGGGTGTGTGGGGGAGGGGGGTGTGGGAGAGGGGGTGTGTGGGGGAGGGTGGGTGTGGGGAGTGGGGGTGGGGGAGGGGTGGTGTGGGGGAGTGACGGTGTGGGGAGGGGGTGGTGATCTGCTGATCTCACGATTTTTTAAACCTTCATAACTTTTCTCATATTTCACCAATCGGAACAAAACGTGGTAGGTTGGAACAGAGGAGAACGGTGAGTATGGTAGCAAAAAAATCCTAGCGATATAGGGTAGGATTTTTGCGCAAATTTAATTACAACGCAGACCGGAAATGGTCAAGATGAGAGTTTTATTCATAGAATAGATAGATAGAGAGATGAAATGCCTGCTCTTCAATCCTATGTCCCAATTGCTTCTTTACTATTTTATCTTTCTATGTTGTCTCCTTCATATTGGAGAATATAAGCAGACAGACGTGGTATAGAATCAGAAACATCTTTAATTTGCATTTGTGAACCTCAACCTTGGGTATTCGGATGTAAAAGGGAAAGTATTTCGTTTAATTTATTATTGTCACATGTTCAAGTTCAAGTTCAAGTTCAAGTGAGTTTATTGTCATGTGTCCCTGATAGGACAATGAAATTCTTGATTTGCTTCAGCACACAGAACATAGTAGGCATTTACCATGTGCCAAGGTACTGTGAAAAGCTTTTGTTTGCATGCTATCCAGTCTAAGAACAGACTATACATGATTACAATAAAGCCGACAACAGTGCACAGATAAAATATAAATGATACAATATTTTGGGTATGATAAAGTCCGACTAAAGACAGTTCAAATGTCTCTTTTGTAGGGGGGAGGTCAGGTAGATGGGAGGTTAGGACTACACTCTAGCTGATGGGAGGACGGATAACAGCTGGGAAGAACCTGTCCCTGAATCTGAGGCATGCATTTTCAAACTTCTGTACTCAAGAAGGAGTGAGCGGGTTGAGACTGGTCCTTGATTATGCTGGCGGTCTTGCCGAGGCAGCATGAAGTGTAGATGGAGTCAATGGAAGGGAGGTTGTTTTGAATGATGGTCTGGACTACATTCATGACTCTGCAAATTTCTTTCTACTTATTTTACTTTAATTTAATGTTTTATTTATTTATTAGTATTTCTTATTAGCAGCCTACAAATGTTTTGTGTTTATTATGTCATTTATATAAAGCAATTTCACTAATTATTTAAGTATCTCTGAATACTAGAAACATTTAATAAGTCTCACAGATGTTGACAGGAGGTGAGGACCAACCACTGGTCATTTTATGTCATGATATGATGCTTAAGGCCGAGCTGTTGCTGGGTCATTAGGTCATTAGGTCACAAGGTCATAAGGTCATAAGGAATAGGAGTAGATTTAGTCCATTTGCCCCATCAAGTCTACTCCGCCATTCAATATTGGCTGATCTATCTCTTCCTCCTAACCCCATTCTCCTGCCTTCTCCCCGTAACCTCTGACACCTATACTAATCACGAATCTATCAATCTCGCTGCACATTTCTGCTTGACTCCCAGGGATAGAGAATCAACATGTTGATTCCATAAATCATAGAAATATAGAAAAAATTAGGTTATCGATCCTTTAGCCTCTTAAGCTTGCTCCATGTAAGTGCTTTAGATTTTTCGATAATAATGACAACATGCTAAATTGCAATGAGCAAAATATATAAACTCAATTATAAGTTAAGTTAAAGCTTTCACAAATATGACTTTGGTACAGATTTCAAAGACTTTCTACAAAAGAAGCCATGACGCCGAGGGTAATAAAAAAAGGCAAGATGTTGACTTGACTCCTCAACCTGAGTTGGCAGTTAAAATGGGAAATGTGAACAGTTCTATGCTGAATTAGCAGCATATCCCAGCAAATTCCAGCCCTTTGTGGCAATGAATCAAGATAGCAAGAGGTAAATACTATATTTTCCAATGTTACATGTGTTGACTTTTCCAATTCAGATATGTGTCTCAATTGTAAGTTTAAAGTGATTTGCACTACTTGGCAAAATGGATGATCCATCAGCACATCAGTATATGCAATGCATCTGAATGAACAGGTGTGTTAAGTTGGCAATTGGTGACATCTGTTCTGGTACATGGCTGAGGTAAGTACAAATAAATGTTGGAAGCATCCAGCATGTCAGGCAGCATCTGTGGAATGAGAAACAGAGTTAATGTTTCAGGTTAAAGACCATTCATCAGTATTGGAAAGAAGAGAAAACAAGTTAATTATATGTTAGTAAGTTAAAGGCTAGAGTGGGGTGAATAGGACAAAGGAAATAATGCTGATAAGGTGAGGCCTATATTGCCATGGGGATAAACGGTAAAGGGCCCGTCCCACTTAGACGATTTTTTCGGCGGCTGCCGGCAGCTGTCACAGTCGTAGCAGGTCGCCAAAAAAGCAGTGACTGGACCCCCCCTATGACAATGTCTATGACAACCTACCACCTAGTCGACATCAAGCTACGGCAAGCTACCGACAACCGGTTTCCCAATCGTCGTGACTTAGGACGTCCACCTGCGACCACACCTATGACAACCTACGACCACACAGGCGACAACCTAGGACAACCGGAGTCAACCTACATCCACCCGTGACAAGCTACGACAAGCAACGACAATGTCGGCGACAGCTGAAGACAACTGAGGACAATTCAGTTGCCGGCACCTGTCGCCGGTTGACGTAGGTTGATGTTGGTAATCGCCAATGGAATTCACCGGTCAGCACCCGGCAACAACCAACGTCACCTGACGACAATCTGTGTCGTCCTAGTGACAACCTACGACAGCACCTACGACAGGAGAAGACAAGTTACATCAAGCCCACAGTCGCCGAAAAGTTTTGAACATTTCAAAATTCAACGGCGACCAGAAAAACGTTACGACTCTTTAGGCAACTTGAGGAGACTACTCACGACCATACAGGCGTCACCCCGCGACCATGTGAAAACAGCCTAGTCACCTGTAGTCACCGAAAAAATCGCCTAAGTGGGACAGGGGCATAAAGGAGGTCGGCTGGATGTAATTTCATGAGGACGGTTAAAGAGTGAGAAAGAGAAAGAGAAAAATAATCTGCATAATAGCCCTGTCCTACTGTACGAGTTCATTCAAGAGTTCTCCCAAGTTTGCCCTGATTCGAACTCGGAGATTTACGGTAATGTCCGCTCGTCGGTACTCGGGGCTCTCGTGGACATTTTTTAACATGTTGTAAAATCTTCACGAGTCTTCCCGAGCTTGCCTCGTTTCCCGAGTACCTGCCGTTAACGTTACGAGCCGCTAAGAGACGTCCCCGAGCTCCGACTTACCCGCTACGTTCATTCTACGTGCTTACCACGAGTTTGATTTTTTTTTTTAACTCGGGAGTTCATGAATGAACTCGTACAGTGTGACAGGGCTTTAAAGGAGTTGACTTGATACCCATCAGCCCAAACTATACTGGAGTAATCTAGACCATATAATGTATTAATCACAGACTGAAAACATTTTGACTCAAAACGGCCTGTGCTGAACATAATGCCAAGTTAAAGTAAACTCCTTTGCCTGAACGTGATCAACACTCTTCCATTCCCTGCTTATTCCCTGCTTATTCAAAGCCTCTTAAATGCCACTATTGTATTGCCTCCCCTATTAGTCCTGACAGCATGTTCCAAGCACCTGCCACACTCAGTCTAAAATGTGCAGCACACATTTCCTTTAAACAATGCCCCTCTCATCGTAAAACTATTCCCTCTCATCCTTCACAGGCTAGATGCAGGAAGATTGTTCCCGATGTTGGGGAAGTCCAGGACAAGGGGTCACAGCTTAAGGATAAGGGGGAAATCCTTTAAAACCGAGATGAGAAGAACTTTTTTCACACAGAGAGTGGTGAATCTCTGGAACTCTCTGCCACAGAGGGTAGTCGAGGCCAGTTCATTGGCTATATTTAAGAGGGAGTTAGATGTGGCCCTTGTGGCTAAGGGGATCAGAGGGTATGGAGAGAAGGCAGGTACGGGATACTGAGTTGGATGATCAGCCATGATCATATTGAATGGCGGTGCAGGCTCGAAGGGCCGAATGGCCTACTCCTGCACCTAATTTCTATGTTTCTATGTTTCTATGTTTCACATTTCCACCTTGGAAGGAAAGTTCTGACTATCAATCCTATTTATGCCTCTCACAATTTTATGCCTCTCACAATTTTATTTACTTATATCGGGTATCCCCTCAACCTCTGATGTTCCAATGAAAACAATCCAAGTTTTCCAAAGTTACAAAGAAATTATAGGTAAAACTCTCAAAGCCCAGCAGCATTCTGGTAAACCTCCATGGTACAGCATAGTTATGGTTTGGAATCAGACATCTGTACTTCTTGTTTGAATCTAGTTGGACCAATGATACTTGCAAGAATACGGTGAGATCTGAGAATTATTATTTTTCAGAATCTAATGTAAAGTGTATTCCCGAATCGAGGTAATATCAACTTCAGAAATAGATATTAAATGAATTACAGTCAGACAGATGTAATGATCATTACTAAATCTATCAGGTGAATATCAGATGACGTAGAATTTCTTCAGTATTCTGAAATACAGACTATTCTTTAAATAAATTGATGAATATCTGTAAATTAATGCAGTAATGTGGTGTACCACAAAAAGAAAATATTAGAAAAAGATTAATCTCCCAAGACAAAGGAAAGTAAAAAAAAGAAATAATTATTTGCCAGTGTCTATTTCGGGACATAAAAATAATTTTAACATAAAGTTGGGACGCTGAATACCAAAGAACTTACAATCTAAGTTCCTGTGCAGATTGATAAAATTGGAATATTTCCACTATATCAGATCCCAAATACATTGAATCATATCTATGATACACATCTCCACAATTTTTTGCTGTCACTATCTTTCAAATTCATTTCTTAGCATTTATCTATAGTTGTTTATCATTCAGATTGCAGTATGATGCACTAGGTTCTATTTTTAACAAATGAAACCCAAAAGTTTACATTCCCACATTCAGTTCTTTAGGATATTCATCCTCTTTCTCCTGCAAGTAATAATTAATTATGTTTATTATGTATGTTGCCCCAATTGCCATTCTTCATGTTGGAACTTGGAAATATATTTCAACTATATGGTCCTTGAATCTGAGCCTGACCGTGGCAGCCAGGATTTTTTAGGATGAATCACATGACAGTAAAAGTACAACCCCTGGCTAAAATCTGTAAACCCGAGAACATAATGAAGACACACTGTATTGTGTACCACAGCAAAAGATCCAGCAATCACCAGTAAGTTTCTTGATTAACCTCATTTTAAATTAGGAGGATTTCAACACCCCCTTTGGCTCAAATGGGTCAGAAATCATTTTCAACATCCAACCCAATAAAATGCCCAGCTGATTCTTTGCTTATAGCATAGAAATTTTGGAATGTTTGGAATCTTTTCTCACAGAGAACTGAACCATTTTTGTTATCCGTACCATTCACTCTTTCATCGGTTTAGTTTGTCCAACTTTCAATATATGCTGCTATGCAATATAATAGCAAACAGGGCAATGAGGTTCCAGAAAAAAAGTTTTGAAATTCAAAATACATGAGTGAATGTGCACTAGGGCACGGGAGAAAAGAGTACACGGCCCGTTAATTAATAAAAGGAAACATATGTTTGTGCTGCAAGTTTCAACTTTATCAGAAAATGAAAAGGTCTTCTACTCATTGCATTGACCAGCGTGAATGAAATGGGGTCAACTTGATGGATGACTTCCATTATTTCAAATTATCTGTTGAATATCCACGGTTTGTTGAGAGATTGGATATCTCCCAGAAGTCCATATAACTTAAAAGTAATGCCATCCATTGTATATCTTTCCAGTTAACAGAACGTTATGGCACTGTGACCTCTAGCTAGATTATGTAGCAATGTTTATTCTTGCATTCTGTGGTGTTCAGTGTCAATATATTCAAGGATTAAAAAAACATTATACTTTTTAAATATCCTGTCTGAAAATAAAGTTAGCTTCTTCAGAAATCACAGATTGCTTCGAAACCAATCATATATTGAAAAGGTTTACCAGTCAAGTTCTTCCATAGATATCTCTCAGACTGGTTGGAATAACAATGACCCACTAATATCACAGCCTCTTGGAATAATTGAGTTTATTTTTCATATTGGCCTGTGCAGCAATTCTGCTGATCAAGGAAAATCTTAAAAAGATGTAGTCAACCATTTCCTGGTTAACTTTACTAAACAACATGCTAATGTGGTTAACTTAATGGATTTTTTTTTGTTTGCAGTCTTGGTATTGATATATATTTTATTGTGGTTTATCTTTCACAAAATACATTATTGATTTTGAACATCAGTGTGTGTTGTCTGGTTGCTAATATGGCTTGAGTTTCAAAAGACAAACAGAATTATTTCCATTCGAATGTAACTATTAACTCTGCCTTTCCCAGAGTTTCTGCAACTCTTCTGATAAAGTTAAGGAAAACAAACAGAAAGCCTGTGAAAGTGTTATTTTTACTATTGCATTTATTTTTAGTTTAGTTTCGTTTAGAGATACAGTGCGGAAACAGGCCCTTTAGCCCATCGAGTCCGCACCGATCAGCGATCCCGGCATACTAACACTATCCTACACACACAAGGGACAATTTTTACTTTTATACCAAGCCAATTAGCCTACAAACCTGTACGTCTTTAGTGTGGGAGGAAACCAAAGATCTCGGAGAAAACCCACGCAGTCACGGGATCGTCAACCTTTTTGGTTATTTCTTCAAAAAACCCAATCAAATTCATAAGATTTGATCTCCCATGAACAAAACCATGCTGTCTTTCCCTAATCAGACTTTGTCTATATCCATATATAGCTTTAAAAAAAGTGCTGGAGTAACTCAGCGGGTCAATCAGCATCTCTGGAGAACATGGATCAGTGATGTATCTGGCGGGGACCCTTTTCACCTATGCATGTGCTCCAGAGATGCTGCATGACCCACTTACTCCAGCACTTTATATACTTTTTTGCAAACAATTATTTGCAATTCCTTGTTTCTGCATATTTATCTTATCCCTCAGAATACTCTCCAATAGCTTAACTACCATAAATGTTCAGCTTGCTGGTCTGTAGTTTCCAGGCTTTTTATTGAAGCCCTTCTTAAATAGAGGCATAACATTAGTCACCCTCCAGTCACACATATCTAACAATGATACATATATCTTAGCCAGGACTCGCTCAATTTCTTCTCTAGCTTCCCAAAGTGTCCTCAGATATATCTGATCTGGACCAGGAAATCTATCTACCTTCATATTCCCTAGAACATCTAGTCCCTCCTTGACCATAATACAGACTATCTTCAAGACTTCATCATTAACTGACCCAAGTTTCCTTGCCTTCACGTTTTTCTCCACAGTAAAAAAGCAGGAGAAATACTCAGTGCAGACTGTCCTTCTTATGTGGCTACTTGGATGACCACTTTTCTGAGTAGCTCTATTCTCTCTCTAGTTACCCTCTTTCCCAAAATATACAGATAACATTTCTTTGGATTCTCTTTAATTTTATCTGCCAGAACTATCTCATGCCCCCTTCTTGACCTCCTGATTTTTTCTTCTTACTGCCTTCTTCTTTTTCCTGACCAGAGGCTCAAATTCTCTCGTTATGCGGGGTTCCTTCGTCCCAGCTCGATTGTCATTCATTCTAACAGGAACATGCAGACCCTGAACTCTCAACACCACTCATTTAAAAGCATCCGTGGAATTCTCTGCCACAGAAGGCAGTAGAGACTAATTCACTGGATGTTTTCAAAACAGTTAGATTTAGCTCTTAGTGCTAACGGAATCAAGGGGTATGGGGAGAAAGCAGGAACAGTGCTGGATCGAAGGGCCGAATGGCCTACTCCTGCACCTATTTTCTATGTTTCTATCCCACTTTCCGGATGTCCCTCTGCCCATAAGCATCTTATGTTTATTAAGATTTTTTTTAATTTAGTTTAGTTTATTATTGGCACGTGTACCGAGGTTCAGTAAAAAGCCCTTTGTTGCATTCCATCCAGTCAAAGAAAAGACTATACATGATTACAATCAAGCCATCCACAGTGAACAGAAAAATAATTAAAGAGTACAATATTTAGTGCAAAGTAAAGTCCAATTAAAGATAGTTCAAAGGTCTCCAATGAGGTAGATGGGGGGTCAGGACCCTACTCTTGCTGGTGAGAGGGCAGATCAGTTGCCTGATAATAGATGGAAAGAAACTGGTCCTGAATCTGGAGGTACTTATTTTCAATCTTCTGTACCTCTTGCCTGATGGGAGAAGAGGGTGAGACTGGTCCTTTATTATGCTGATGGCCTTGCCAAGGCAGCATGAAGTGTATGCAGAGTCAGTGAAAGGGAAGTTGGTTTGCATGATGGTCTAGGCTATGTCCACAATTATCAGCAATTTTTGCTGTCTTGGATAGAACAGTTCCCAAAACATGCTGTGATTTGCTTTCACCTTCAATGAAAATGTAAACTTAAATATATCTGGTTCAGATATTAAAGTTAATAATAAATATAATAAATATTTGAGAGTGCATAAAAGATCCTGATGGGACACCACATGTAATTTCTTTCCAATATGAGAACACACCTATTATCCATACTGCCACTTAACTAGTTACCTATCTAGATTAATAATTGTTCTTCCTTTCCAGGAGCTGTAATTGTAAGTGCCTTATGAAAAGCCTTCTGGTTATCCAAAGACTTGTAATTGCCCTGGGACAATAAAGGTTCATGCCATAACCCTGGAGGTTGTGGATAATTTTCCGTACCACATGAGCAATCTTTTGGTGAGTTATTGATGATGAAATTCACAATGAACAAGAGCCAGTACTGCCTTTGATCAATTAAAGAAAAGGATTTTGATGGTCACGATCTCAGACCTGGCACAAAATGCATGGTCTATTGGTAGCAAGTGATCACTTGCGCTTCTTTTTCCTTCTGAGACTGCAAATGCCCCCAAATTCACTGAAAGGATGTGAACCAATATCAGCATCCACTCACTGGCCAGCATTCCCGGCAAAGAGGTCCTCTGCACCCTCATTCCATATCATTCACATGCCTGACACCAGACTCGCAAACGACACAGTATCTTCCCAACTCTGTCACGGAAAGAGATTATCAGACAGGGAAGATTCAAGGATGCGTTTATAGATAGATATATAGATATTATCGTTGAAAACGTTAGCGACACGGTGATGCGTGCACCACACATCTCTGTCCTCCATGCAGCTGGAAAGCTCCTCTCTTGTCTCTACACATGTGTCTTCCATCAACGTCTTCAGTATCGTCTTGAATGGCCGTCCCGGGTTACGTCTTCCATGGGTGGGTTCTCACAGCACAACCTTGTTTGCTGGCATTTCTGGGTGGCTATGGCAGTGACCAGCGAGCCTCATCCGTCGTGACCTGATATTCTCAGTCAGAGGTGGAATCTCCCTAAAGAGCTGGGCGTTGGTGATGTGGTCCCTCCAACTGACATTTTGAACTTTTCTGAGCATTCGGGTGTAGGTACCATCGAAAGACTTGGACAGTGCTCGAGTGAGAGTTCATGACTCACACCCGTACAATAATATGGTCTCTACAGTTGAATGGAAGATTCTCAGTTTGAGACCCTTAGACATCCGAGATGGCCAGATTTTCCCCATGTTATTGAGGGCTTTCCATGCGAGCGCTTTCCGGACGTTGATGTCATTCTCCGATCTCTGCATCCTCGCTCCCAGGTACTTGAAGTCCTCCACTTTCTTGAGAGATGCACTGCCACTGGTCTTGAGAGGCTCATGGTCACCAACGTTGAACGCCATGTACTCCGTCTTCTTGGCATAGAGGTGGAGGCCCACTTTCTCACACTCCGTTTTGACCCTGCCGAGCCGCTCCTGAGCCTTCCTAATCTGGTCTGACAGCAAGACAATGTCATCAGTTAAGTCGAGGTGTGACAGGTTGACTGGCCCGATTCTTCTCTAATGCCTTGGGGTGATTATGAAGCCAAGGTCCTAATGTTCCTTGAGCGTCTGCCTCATGGCATAATCAAGGACAATGACAAAGAGAAAGGGTGCCAGCATGTCCCCCTGTAAGACCCCCGCGAGGATCTCGAACACTTTGCTCTCACCGTCGGGGTGACAACCGTGGCCGTGGTGCCCAAGTGCATATCCTCAATGGCTCTCAGGAGGCGAGGAGGGATACCGTAAGCCTTCAAAATCCTCATCATTTTGAATCGAGGAATCGAGACAGATGAGTTCCAACATCATCCCCGTCTTCAAATCTGGGAGGCTGAACAAGACTGACAACTATCGTGGTATCAGCCTGACATGTGTCTTTGCCAAGATCTACAACCGCTTGATTCTCAACCAGATTAGGGCTGCTATCGACCCGAAGCTGCGTTACAATCAGAACGGTTTCAGAGAGAAGAGGAACACGGTCACACAGATCACGATCACGAAAAATCATTGAGTAGATGAAGAATAACAACCTGCCGGCCGTCCTAACCTTCATAGACTTCAAGATGTGTTAAAAACCTCTTTGAATATATGCAACATCCACAGTGACTCTTGGGAATCCCTGGCCCATGGTCATTCAAAGTGGGGAAGGAGGATTCAGGATGCTAGTGAGAACCTTGAGATCATGCATTGGGAGTACAAAGAATCCCCTTGGTGGAAGAAGTGTAGTTCCCATATTGGTCTCATCAGTTACCTCAGCAACCACAATATTGGGATGGAAGCGAGTTATTTTCATTACGTAAGAAGAAGGTCCATGAGTATCTCTCTGCCAATTAATTCAGAAAATTTGTTAAAATATTCAAAACGTATGGATGGACATTGCATGTTCACATTTCTCATATTCCCTGATCCTCTAATGATAGAGATGGAGGCCATTCAGCCCATTGCAACTGTGTCAGCTCTTAGAGCAAACCAGGGACATGACTTAATGGAAGTGCCAAGGTTGTGGCCACTATAATTAATGAAAGTTATGTGGCAATATTTTATTTGTTTGCTAAACCTACAGGTCTTCTGCTCTGAATTATATCACTTGCCTATTTTACACATCAGAGCAAGAAAGACGATGTACAGCAATAAACTAAATGACTGAATCACTGATATTGCCAATATCTTCATTCATATCACACAGATCTTTGACAGAATTTCATTTGCACAAAGGAAGTATTCAATCGGCTGAAAACCATTTCCACTTGGTCACATGCTAACACTTGTCTGGATAAAATTGGAATTAAAAAGCGCAAAGGAAATGGATCTGCAGCAGAAAGTACATGCATTGGTTAAATTTGATCACCACCAGTCAATGCTTCACCCAGTCTTTTCAGAGCTGATAATTGATAACTTTCTGCCTGGACCACTTCAGCAATACTGGTGCAGATTGAATTTATGTACCATTCATTTGTATTTGTAAATCATGCAAGACTTCATGTCTGCTTTTGTTCCATCTGCTTGAATTAGATGCTTTGACTTATTACTCTGAACCTACAGACCACTCGTGCCAATAGTAGTGGCTCACTGAGTACAGGAATGAATGAAAAGCTGTGGGAGGCAAAAAATAGAATTTTATATTCCACTATCCGCATTGATATTCCACTATCTGCCAAATTAAGGTATCAAGAGGTCTCCACATAGATATCCTCAAAGAAGGAGTTGGATAACACGTTTGAACATAAAAAACCATGGAAACATGGATGTTAAAGTAAAAGATTTCATGTGAATGTATAAAATATGTTTTTAATCTCAATCATTCCTACTAGTATTGAAGACAAAAAGCATGAAACTTCAATTTATATTAAAAACTCAATTCTCTTCCGAGACATTTTGTAAAATCTTATACACGTCAAGGGTGTGCCAATCTTCATTAAACCCTTATCGGCACAATGGCCACAACAGTTGACGGTCAATGTACACTTCAGATTCTGGAGCACATGCGTCACAAAGATTTGGACTGAAATAAATATTAAAAATTGAATCACAATACCTTGGCCATCTATTTTATATTATCTTATTATATTATCTTTCATCTTGTTTAAAGATACCAGTGATATATTTTCAATTCTCAACAACCAAATAAATAATTGTTCTCATTTCTAAGCATTTAGCTTACATTTGGATAATATATTAATAACCTCCAGAATGCTCTCAAGGACTTTCAATTAATGTCCTCTTATTCAACTATAATAGGTACTTAGCCAAGTATAATTGGACATTCTATTATTGGTGCAGTTTCAGTGAGAAGGTTTCAACCGTAATCCATACAAGCGGTCAATTAAAATTTCACCCACTAAATAATTTCTATTTGTATTTTTAACATTTTTGTCAACATTTAACATATTTTACCTTTGAGGTATCCGTGTGACTTAAGTGCTAAATGATTTTACAAAGAAAAGAGAGTGCAACTGTATCTAATGCAGACATAAAGGAAAATAAAGTAAATCTAGGAAAAGTGTCTAATAACTGAAAGGCCAGGTAATTTAGGATACAAGTTAAGAATCAGACCAAGCAAGGAGAATTTATTTTTACACAGCTATTAAAAGATTTGTGTAAGACATTTCCACTGAAGACCTTTATCACAAGCTGGATCATTGTTATCCATAATTATTGAGGAATGAATACGTTGAAGAGCAGAGAACTGTGCTCAGCATGGCCAGAAAGGTTCCCTGAAATTCCTGGGGTTATAACTAAAGGAATTGTTTGAATTGTTTGCTGGATGCCTTGTCTAGTAGCCGGGCAGGCTGTCTGTTTATAGCTTATCCAGGCAGGATAAGCTAAGAAAAGTTGATTGGGCAGAAAGACTCACAGAAGTGAGAAGGAGACGAGGGTGCTGGGGGTATTGGAAGAGTCATGATATTATGGATTTGCAGATGTCTCAAAGCAGCACAAGGAGTTATAATAGGTTAATGAGAAAGCTCCAATAGAGATTACTACACCATACCATGGAAATAGCTGATCTCAATAAGAAAGATTAATTTGGATTCACCTGTTCATCTTTTTATCCCACAAAATTATTAAATATAATACACTTTAAATTAAATTGCAATTGCAATAAGAAACTAAGCACAATTTACCAGTTGAACATCCATGCCATATCTTTAAACCATTTTGTTACATTGTATGTGAAATGCAAAAGGCTCAAAGTTCTTCAGTATGTAAAAATGTATGTTACGTGTGCACCCACTCTCATTTATTCAATGTTATCATATTTCAAAGAATACAGTGCAGAATGAAATGAAAACAGAGTTCAGATGGCGCAGGATTTGTGTAAAACCATATAAGAACAACACAGCACAAACATCCAAGTAGGAACTTGGTCAATTATTGAGGAGACTTTGGGGCAGATGGGGGGGGGGGAGAGACAACAATGAGGTCCATGTCCTTGGGGTTTGGAATCATCCAGGACAATGATCAGCAGCATTGGACCCTCTCCTACCCCATCTCCCATTACCAAAAAAGCAGCACTTATCTTGGAGGTGGCCTTCCCTTAAAATTGTAAGCCTTCACCTCCCACAATAGATGTGTTCCTGGGATGGCGGGACTCTCATATGAGGAAAGATTGAAAAGACTAGGCTTGTATTCACTGGAGTTTAGAAGGACGAGGGGATTTCTTATAGAAACATATAAAATTATAAAAAGGACTGGACAAGCTAGATGCAGGACAAATGTTCCCAATGTTGGGCGAGTCCAGAACCAGGGGCCATAGTCTTAGAATAAAGGGGAGGTCATTTAAGACTGAGGTGAGAAAAAACGTTTTCACCCAGAGAGTTGTGAATTTATGGAATTCCCTGCCACAGAGGGCAGTGGAGTCCAAGTCACTGGATGGATTTAAGAGACAGTTAGATAGAGCTCTAGGGGCTAGTGGATTCAAGGGATATGGGGAGAAGGCAGGCATGGGTTTTTGATAGGGGACGATCAGCCATGATCACAATGAATGGCGGTGCTGTCTCGAAGGGCCGAATGGCCTCCTCCTGCACCTATTTTCTATGTTTTTATTTTTCTATGTTTCTTTGATGAGCTGAAATACAATAAGGACACAGTGTACATCACAATTTGCATTTCCAAGTCAAGTCAAGTCGTCAAGTCTTGAGTGTGGTAAGGTATGGGTACAATGAAAATCTTGTTTGTAGCAGCATGAAGGTCACATAGACTCAGACAACATACAAAAACATAAATTATACATAAATTCCACATAGATTGCACAAGACAGCTAAAGAAAAAGTGTGCAAAATAAAAAGCAGGACATTAGTGCAAAAATAAACAATTTTGTGCAAGAAGTGGTCCATAGTGTTCTGTTGCTGAGGTAGGGTTAGACTATTGCTATAATCATCTCTGCACCCAGACTGATGTACCCAGCAGGCTCTCTGTGTAAATACATTTTATACAAGGATGACCACACCAAACTTTCCCAGAGTGCATCCTGTACTCATGGAGTTGCATTCTGAAAAAGGTTTAAGTTGGAAAACTATTGAGTAACACCTAGGATGTTGTATGATGCAATTAAATTTACAGCCTGTAACACCGTCATCTATAGTCTGCTTTAAAATGCCATTCTACATAGCCTAAGAGTAATCTAGAACAGGATTTTTCCCATATTGCAATGTGACCTTTAGTGGTCCTCCTTTCTCCCATCTTCTCATTACTATCATACATAAACATTGAGGAGGTTGGCACATGTAGCAGCAAACTCAACTTTCCTTCCCATGTATCTTGACATCCCCCCTTTCTCCCCCCCCCCCCCCACTCCCCCCCAATTGAACAGGGATTTACTCCAATCATGTATCAAAATGACAGAAGCAATTGGTCTCTTTTGCAAATTCCATCACTTTCCCTGACCTGTCAGAAATGGAAGCAGATTATTTGCAGCTTTATAGTCACATTTGTCAAATAGGCTTTTGACACATTGACCTTCAGCAATCAGAGCATTGAGCACAGAAGTTGAGAGGTCATGTTGCAGTTGTATACGATGTTGGTGAGGCCACTTTAGAATATTGTGTTCAGTGTTGAGCACTATATTTTAGGAAAGATGTTGTCAAGCTGGAAAGGGTGCAGAGAAGATTTACAAGGATGTTGCCTGGACTTAAGAGCCTGAGCTATAGGAAGAGGTTCAGCAGGCTAGGAGCGCAGGAGAGTGAGGGGTGATCTTATAGGCGTGCAAAATCACGAAAGGAATAGATCAGGTTCTTGTCCAGAGTTTCTTGCCCAAAGTAGGAGAATCAAGAACAAAAGGACATGAATTTAAGGTGAGCAGTGAAAGATTAAATAGGAACTTGAGAGGTAACTGTTTCACATAAAGGGTGGTGGGTGTATGGAACGAGCTGCCGGAGGAGGTAGTTGAGGCAGGTGCTATCGCAATCTTTAATAAATGTTTAGACAGGTACATGGATAGGACAGATTTAGAGGGATATGGACCAAATCGAAGGAGGTGGGGGCTAGTGTAGATCGGACATGATGTCCATGATGTGTCCAGGTTGGGCCAAATAACCTGTTTTTAAGCTGTAAGCCTCTAGACTCTTTGACTCTATAATGAACCTCTGATCGTGTGTCTGCAACATAATCTGATTCAAACTCCATAACATCAGCCAACTCTAACTCTGACTCAACTCACCTACTGGTGTTTGATTTCCTCATCCATGTGTCTATCACGTTTGGACTTGACTATTCCATCTGTTCTGCTTGGCCTCCTTTAATCTAACAACTTTAAACCGTAGGTCATCCAAAGGTTTGCTGCCTTTGCCCTGTTAGTTCCTAGTTAAACATGCTTCGATTTTAAACTTCTCACCTTTGATTACAATATAATTCCCTTCAAAATGCTTTTCCTTCTTATCTCTGCTTTATCCCCGCAAACCTCACGTTTCCCCATTCCGCCAATTCTACCTCTTGGTCATTGCTAATCTTTGTTGCTCAACCCTAAGCTATGAGATTCCTTCCCATAAACCTTTCCCTCTCCAGCTCCTACCTCCTTTTAGATTCTGCTCAAGATAGATTTACTTTGGCAATACTTCCGTCGAGAGCCTTGCTATGTAAGTGTTGTTATGTAACAGGCGGTAACATTAACCTAGGTCTTTGCTGAACAGCAAGCAATAGAACTTGATAGTTGTATGAACCCCCAACTTGCCTGCAGCAGTTCCTCAGGTAGTCTTACTCTGGGAAGTCAACACAGCAAGATCCACAACAGCAAGATCCACAACAGCACAGGTTCCCTACAGCAAAACTATCAGGTTCCCTGCAGAGTTTCTTTGAGAGCCTGTTGAGCCCTGCCTCCAAGCTCAATGCCTGTCAAAACTGTCGGAGATTGAATGTCTGTTACTGTCAAGTATTTACTAATATTCAAAACATTTTTTTTTTAAATTGCTGAAAATTTAAAAAAAAAAATTTAAATCTTAAAAGATAAAAATCTAGGAAACAATACAAAACAATTCAATACATTTTAAATCATCTTTTGGGGTCAATGTTTCGTGGAGGGACCTTGTATAAAAGACTAGTACACAAACTATCCTCTTACAAAATTTCCGAGACCAGTTATAATAATGACAGATACTGTAGGTTCACTTGCAGAGGATTAAAATGCCAAGCCCAAGTGAATTTTATTCGCTAGCTACACAACCACCCCTTCAGGCAAGTTAAAATGAGGCCTCGGTAGCTCAATATTAATATAAACATTATCTCAATATTTGAGGATTTTTGATTAGAATTCAGTTGTGATTTAAACAAATTATAATTTACACATAATATATTTTGATTCATACAAAGTTGCATATTAGATGCCTTGCATTATAATTATTTATTGCCCCCATAATTGATTTAAAAATTAAATTGGTTTGGCCATGAAAGGATAAACACCCATCATTATGGTCAGAAAAGGCTGTAGTCAATGTGGACAGGAGTCATTCAATTGAGGCAATTCAGTCAGCTTGATATTTCACATCCATTCGCAGCAATTTAAAAAGTCAAACGCTCAAATAGTTACATTAAAGTGCAATACTTTCTGAGTATCCTGAAGAATGACACATCTTTGAGCATATGTGGGAGCAAGCTGGTCTCTCTCTCTGAGTGTTGTCTGTGTACATGGGAGCGATCAGAGCTTACACTAAGACAATAGACAATAGGTGCAGGAGTAGGCCATTCAGCCCTTCAAGCCAGCACCGCCATTCACTGTGATCATGGCTGATCATCCACAATCAGTACCCCATTCTGCCTTCACCCCATATCCCCTGACTCCGCTATCTTTAAGAGCTCTATCTAACTCTCTCGTGAAAGCATCCAGAGAATTGGCCTCCACTGCTTTCTGAGGCAGAGAATTCCACAGATTCACAACTAGCTGGGTGAAAAAGGTTTCAGACACTGAACAACTTCTGACTGTGCTGCATTGAACACTGAGACACTGGCCATCAGACGCTCCATGATAGTTGGAGAAGAGTTTTGAAGATAAATGAAGGAGCAGCCCACCACTCCCATGATGGATAGGATTGCTCCAGTTTTATGTGAGACCTGTGCAAAGTTATTAATAGACTCCAGGCTGCTTGACACTTCAACAAGAAATTACGTTGTCAATAAGGAGTTGATGATTGAACTAACTTATCCCCTGTTTTGGTTGCAGACTACTCTTGCCAGGGATTCACTGTGTGCAGATCCATGCACAGACGCTACCCTCAATAGCATGAGGGTTGTCAATATCTGAATAGATGTTGGTGAGAATCTGATCAAGAAATGGGTTACCTTCATCTCTTGCTAATGATCTGCCACATAACCAGGTTGAATGGTTTATCTATCCAGTGGACTGACCTGTCTCTGTCTCTGTCTCTGTCTCTGTCTCTGTCTCTGTCTCTGTCTCTGTCTCTGTCTCTGTCTCTGTCTCTGTCTCTGTCTCTGTCTCTGTCTCTGTCTCTGGCTCTGGCTCTGGCTCTGGCTCTGGCTCTGTCTCTGTCTCTGTCTCTCTCTCTCTCTCTCTCTCTCTCTGTGTCTCTCTCCCTCTCTCCCTCTCTCCCTCTCTTCATCTTTCCCTCTTTCCCTCTCTCTCTTATGGTCAAGTCCATAACTGCCTGAAAGTGGAAACACAAGTAGATAGAAGTTTTGGTCATCCTAATAAAAGGCAGGATGAGAAGGCTTTGGAATGGGCGAGGCAGAGATTTATCAGAATCGTGCCTTGATTACAGGATATTAGCTGCAAGAAGAAGCTTGGCAGACTTGGTTTGTTTTCTCTGCAATGCCTGAGGTTGAGGGAGACCTGATAGGTTTATAAAATGATAAGAGAAATATATAGGGTAGACTTTGAGAAACGTTTGCCAGGATAGGAAAATCAAAGACTGGACGTCATAGCTTTAAAGTGGGTGGGGCAATGCTTAAAGGAGATGTGTGGGGCAAGTTTGTTTTAGATGACTGGAACACCACACTGGGGGTAGTGGTGAAAACAGATAAAATAGTGGTATTTGTGCAGCTATTAGATAGGCACATGGATATGCAGGGAATGAATGAATATGCATTTTGTGCAGGCAGATGAGAGTTTGTCTTGGCATTATGTTTGGTACAGACATTGTGGGCCAAAGAGCCTGCTCTGTGCACCGTGCAAAATGGATCACTCTCTTACCGTCTAACTATTAGTCTCCAGTTTTGTGTCTGATAATTAAGGTGTGATACCTTCCTTTGTTTAACTGACTTCCACCATGTTTTCCAAACCTGCAGTAAGGTGTTAATCGATCTTAACTAATCTTGAACTAATGCGGGTCCCTTGTGAAATTGAATCCTATGGCGATGTATTAACAGTGGCAGACCCTGGCTGGCATGAGAAAGTTCCTGAAATCAAAGATCAGGTAGCATAAATCTATACCTGCATTCATGCTGCCTGGTCCAGATAGCCCATTGCCATACCGGTGGTTTTCAATTTAGTCTCAACATTTTATAACTATTAAACCATTTCTGCACATATTCTGACTAGCCTGCAGTCCTGTCTAGTCCAGTGCTACCAATCTCGCGTAACAAAAAGTGAGTAACTGATTAGCAAATGTGTTTAAGCTGAACTCCCACCCAATCAAATGTTTCATTTGGTTTTCCAATTATCGGCCATCATGCACTGTTAGAATAAAATATATTTCAGACTGCAGAAAATGCCACGTTGGTATTGCATTGTTCCACTACATGAAGAAATCTCATTTGGCTTTGACATAATAGATGGAAATTACATCTTTAAATGAATAAAGGGCAAAGAAAATGTTTAGTTAATCAAATATCAACACAAAATGCCAATAGGTACCAGAGATATAATAATATTTCCCTTTAGTGATGACTGGGTTCTCACTAAGTGTTCGTTTTTACACGGGAAATGCAAATGGCTCTGCTGGTAAATTATTAAGCAGTGCTGCTCAACATCTCCCAGTTTTGCACAGCAAACAGAAGGAACCTAATACAATAACACAAAGATATCCGAATGTGTTTTGGTACTGTGTCATTTGACATTACCAGAGACAGCCATCAAGCAGCTCAATTTCTGCAATGAAACCAATAAAGTTTCACAGCTTTTTTATTGTAATCAACAGCCAAATTGATCTGACACTTCATCCGTACAGAAGGGCCCCCGAGGGAAAGTGAAGTCATCAAAAAATAATGAGCCTGTTCCACCCAGCTTCCACGAAGGCAAGGTGCAGAGTGCCTTTTTCAAATGGGGTACTGCTCGGCATTTTAAATGATTGGTCATAGAGAGTTGCGAGCAAATTGCTTTGACAAGGCTGTTACTGTTGTAAAGTTGAAAGGTTTTTGCCACTAGGTCAGTGGCTGCCAATCAAGTGGATAGAAAGGCTGCTCAGTGAGCCAGTGATTTCCACCTATGCTGTAATTATCCCTGACTATTCCTGTATCTCAGCAACTCCTCTGATTAAACCTGCCTTCTTTAAATCTCTTTCAGTCTGTGATTCAAACGCTAATTAGTTCCTACTCTCTGCAGAGATGTCAGGCACTCACTCAATTTATCTCTATTTCAGTGCACTCAGAGTGACTCGCCCGGTTATCAAAATTTAATCATGCCTGCAAAAATGTTGAAAAGTGGTAATTAGAGGCAAAAGGCCACAGGATACAATATTCATTTTTCTCTATCTTGTAGTCATCCAGCTGGCATCTATAATGGATATCCTGGGGGCTGAGCGAACACATTGATTTATGCAACCTCACTCTTGCTATCACTGTGGTGCACTAGGCTGCTTTAAAGAACAGATTTTAACAAGGTCTGAGGTGGGAGGACATTAATCACGGTAGCATTGTCTGTTAAAAGGGCGCCGTGTATCCAGGAATACCCCCCACAGGAGGGTAGTTAGACTTTTACCACTTTCACAGACAAAGGGATAGATGGTTATTGATTAAACCTCTCCCCATCACGCTGCCTCCACTCTCACCTCCCTCCATGATGACTTTGAATTATCATGCCAGCATCACAAAAGCCACAGTAACCTTTTTTTTTAATGCAGGGAAGTCTTTAGAGGCTGATTTTATGGCCATCAAAACGATACTGGAACAGCTACAGTTCAGATAATCAAGCCTCGTTAAACTTTTGTGCTCAGTTCCGTGACTCACAGGGGATGATGGCCCGCCCCCATGGTGTAAGTTTAGTGATTTCACATGCTTCATTTCCGCAGCTGTCTCACTGTGCAGACTTCAACCTAAAAATCAATCCGTGTGAGGAGGTTTATTAACACTCATTTGGGACAAGGAGTTGTCGGCAACTCACCTGGAGAAAACAAAACACATTCAGTTCATGCCACGGTAAACAACTAACTTTCAGGTAGACAGGCAAACTATTCACATGACTTGGTTTTATACAAAGGAAGCCAGGGAGCTAAATTAGGGAACCCCCTAAAATCAGTACAGGGATTATAGTTAACTCGTGTCCAATGGTTCCAATGTTGTGCTGCTACCTTGTACGATTACTACATGTGGCCAGCAACAACCACACTGTTACATGGCTGCACATCTCAGAAAGGAATCAACACCTTGGTCAGTGAGTACCATTTCAAACCAGTCTGCAACACTCGACCCACATTACAGCTCTAGAAGGAGAGGCAGAAATTTGGGAGCCCGTGCACCCAAGAATTATTGAAGAATGGCATAATATGTGAGAGTGAGCTTCAGGTTTTGCTTACAGTGTTCCGGAATGTTGATATAGGAAGAAGTATTTGTTCCACCTGCAGAGAGTCAGGAGATGCTCCAGCCAAACACGCCAGGCTGTAAAAGCATTTAGCCATTCAGCCAACTGCAAGACTCAAACCCTGTGCACCGGGAAGCAAGAGCCACATGAAGTTCAAAGGCGTTGCACAAGTACAGTCAAGATCAGTAAATGTTTCTTCAGATGTCATTTCCTACCAAGTTTACCAGTAGCCTCTCACATAAATCTACACATCACAACTCTTTCACAGTGTTTGCACAAACTCCAAGAACCAGAGCTGGGCAAGTTGGAAACATCTCATTCTCATCACCCGAGTGCTGGCTTCAGTCACCATATCCACATCTCACAGCTTGCACTACTGAACCGTGACACACACATCATCCATCCACACTGCTTATCATCACTGGGGTCACAACAGAGCACAATATTTTAAATTGACTCGGTGATGGGATAAAACGTCATGTCAATTACTTAAAGACACAACTATTAGTGTTGAGACATTTTAATCTCAGATACTTCCTAATTATCTCAGATAAATCAGTCCCAGCAAACATAAACAATATTAGGACACTTATATCGGTAGCCCACATCAAACAGTGAGCTTGGTGGGTGTATGCACTAAAATAACAATTAATTGGAGAAAAAAATGTGGTATAATCCTCACTCTATCCTTCCTAACTCTATCCAGATCCCTTTTCCCATTCATTTGACTAGGATCTGCAACCTCGGGGGGTACTGGTGAAAAAAGAGCAAGAGTGCAAGTAGAAGAAAACACAATCACCCAATTTAAAATTCACAGCTAACAAATGAAATGCTGGCTCTGCGTGAAGGAAGATGCTTGGGGGTGATCAATGCAGTGAGACACTGGACAGGCAACCATAGTGCACACTGGTGCAGCGGTAAAGTTGCTGCCACACAGTGCCACAGACCCGGGGTCGATCCTGACTATGGGTGCTGTCTGCACTAAGTTCGTACATTCTCCCTGTGACCGCGTGGGTTTTCTTTGGGTGCGCAGATTTCCTCCCACATTCCGAAGACGTACGAGTTTGCTGGTTAATAGGCATCTGTAAATTACCCCTCGTGTGTAGGATAGGACTAGTGTATGAGTAATCGTTGGTTGGCGCAGACTCGGTGGGCTGAAGAGCCTGACTCATGAGTCAAGAGAGTCAAGAGTGTTTTATTCTCATATGTCCCAGATAGGACTATGACATTCTTGCTCGCTGCAGCACAACAGAATATGTAAACATAGTACATAACGGGAGAAAAAAAGTTCAGTGTGTATATACACACATGCACACATACTCAACAAATAAACAAATATAGTTCAATAATAATAATAGTCTGTTGTAGTTCAGAGCTTATTTGTTGTCGTGTTTAATAGCCTGATGGCTATAGGGAAGAAGCTGTTCCTGAACCTGGACGTTACAATTTCCTGTACCTTCTTCCCGATGGCAATTGTGAAATGAGTGTGTGGCCAGGATGGTGTTGGTCTTTGATGATGTTGGCTGCCTTGGTGCTAATTGTGTGGCGTTTGCATATTCTCCCTGTGACCATGTGTACTTTCTCTGGCAACTCAAGTTTCCTCCCACATCCCAAAGACGTGCAGTTTTGTAGATTAATTGGCCTCTATAAATTGCCCCTAATGTGTATGGAGTGGATGAGAAAGTGGGGTAACATAGAATTAGTGTGAACGGATGTTTGATGGTCGGCATGAACTTGGTGGCCGGAGCCCGTCCCCATGCTATTGAATCGAACCGAACTGAACCAAACCAGACAATCCAACCCTACAATCAAGGCAAGAGGGACAGGTCGCTCAGGTGCCAGTTCTCCAGAGGGCAAGTTAGACATGAGTCGTACTTCAGAGGGATCAGACGTGAAGCTGCATTCAGAAGAAAACTGATGAAAATGAATAATAAACAGAGTGCAAGAGCAAGAAAGCCATGATGAATTTTGTTTGGTCAAAATGGATAATTATGTACAGCTCTGAGCACCACGTTTTTTAGAAAAGATGGGAAGGCTTTGAAGAGAGTCCAAAAGACATTTCTGAAAACAATTCTAAGATGAGGAACTTTGGTTATATAAATGGATATGATAAGTTAGTATATAGAACATAGAACAGTACAGCACAGGAATGGGCCCTTTGGCCCAGTTGATCCATTCTTTCATCTTTTGTCAGTCCCTCCATTCCGGGAATTAACCTGGTGAACCTACGCTGCACTCCCTCAATAGCATGAAAGTCCTTCCTCAAATGAGGAGACCAAAACTGCACACAATACTCCAGGTGTGGTCTCACCAGGGCCCTGTACAATTGCAGTAGGACCTCCTTGCTCCAATACTCAAATCCTCTCGCTATATCTAACACTGCCCCCCCCCCCCCCCCCCACCCTTACCTGTCTGAAAGCAACCCCCAATTGTTGCTGCTCATGCCAAAAGGTCTGGCCTGAAACCCTTCTGTAGTCTCCTCTGCTAATCAGCATAATTCCATCATTCAGTGCTGTGTGGTAACGCTAGAACAGGAAATGCTATGCAAAAGACTGGTTAACTTTTTTTTGCAATAGCCGTGTTTTCATCTTGAAACACATTTTTATTATGTCTTATATTTTATTTCTGCATGGTCAACATTGTGATGGTCTGCAACAAAGAGATGGGAAGGGACTTTTGATGGATGGGGAAATGGGTTGCACCTTCTGCTACCACACTGCATGAGCTGCTCACAGGCAACCAGCAAGAAAATGTGGAGTGAAGGTCTCAAATAAATATGGGCATAACACTGCTTAAATCTGACTTGCATTGTCCCGTCTTTTATTACAGAACTAATTAGGCATCACTTCAACATTATAAAACACTAAAGATGCGATATTCCCTCTGCAGCAAGGACAAACCATCTATTTCATGGCCTGACTGGAAGAAGAGATGACATGTCCTTCCACAATAACGAGGTTTGAGAGAAAGCGTGAAGCAGATTGGTACAAATAACATTGACTTTATTGCTTATAAAACTGGTGACATTTTTCCTCCATAAAGTCACTGAACATGTGAAATTCAACAGCTACATGACAATTTTTAGCTCCAAGCTTGATGTGTGCCATAGGAGTGGAGGCACAGTTGTCATCCATCTAAAAAGACAGATGGCAGCTTGACATAGAAGATGAACACGATATGTTCTATAATGGAGGAAAATAGAAACCTCTGCAGAACAACCCAACTCTACTTTAGGGTGTATTGTTATAAAATAATGGCAGTTCAGACAGTATCAGAAGTGATGAATTAGACTGTGAATCAAAAAACTTTTTTACACTGAATTTAGACAGAACATTTATTTCCTCTAGGACCTATAACTGTAAGAAACTGCTTTCTCTTGCACAAGATTTGAATCCTGTTAACTGTTATTTACTTACGCCAACTTTAGCTGTCAGAATTTTTCTATGTATGAATTACAGTTTGGGCCCATAATCCCTAGAGTTTAGAAGAATGAAGGGTGACCTTATTCAAGCAAAAAGAACCAAGGGGGTTGACTGGGTGGATGTTAAGATGTGAGAAACTTGAACAAAGACATCACCACAATGTAAGGACTGGTCATTTAAAAGTGAGGTGCAAAGAAATGTCTTCTCATAGAGGATGATGAATTAGTAGAATTCTCTGCCCCGTTGGGAAGTGGAAGCTTGATGACCAGGAGTATTCAAAGTGGAAGTGGATACATTTTTGATACATCAAGAAATATAGAGATATGGAAATTAGCATAGAAGAGTTGTTGAAGCCATGATCAAAATGGACCATAAAACTTAGGGACAGAATTAGGCCATTCGGCCCATCGAATCTGCTCTGCCATTCAATCATAGGTGATCTATTGTTCCCTCTCAAATTTCGCCCCATAACCTTGGATGCCCTTACTAATCAAAAACCTATCAATCTCAGTTTTTAAAACCCCAATGACTTGACCCCACATAGCCGTCTGTGGAAATGAATTTTGTTGAAGGAAATTCGTCCTCATCTACATTCATATTAAATGAAGGGCAGACTTGAGGGGCCAGATGACTTATCCAGCTCCTATTGTGTTTTTATTTGGTCGAACTTTTGTTCACAAGAAGGTGTAGGGTTTAATTCAGTAACTACCGACCAATTGGTTTAACTTCAGAATGGTGAAATATTCTAGAAGCAATAATCCATTGAATCACCAATCATTTAAACATGTACAGATTGTTTAGAGAAAGTCAGTATGGACCTGGTAAATGTAAACTATGGCCTGCTAACTTGACTGAATGTTTAATGAAGGACCGGAGAGAGTCTGTGAGGACAATACAGTTAATGTTAGAAATATGGTCTTTCAAAAGACGTTTGATAGGATGCTACACGTCACATGTCATTCCAAATGAACACCAAGAAATAAGAAACACCAAGAAAACCACCAGAAACTGGAGGAGCAGCACCTCATATTCCGCTTGGGCAGTCTGCATCCCAGTGGCCTGAACATTGACTGCTCCAATTTCCGGTAGCCCTTGCTGTCTCCTCCCCTTCTTAGCTCTCCCTCTTCCCTCTGGTTCCTCCTCTTCCTTTCTTCATCCTGTCCCCCCCCCCCCCCCCCACCCCCACCTTCCCCCCCCCCCCCCCCCCCCCGCCCCCCCCCTCCCCCCCCTTCCCCCCCCCCCCCACCCTGCATCAGTCTGAAGAAGGGTCTTGGCCCGAAACATTGCCTATTTCCTTCGCTCCATAGATGTTGCCGCACCCGCTGAGTTTCTCCAGCAATTGTGTCTACCAAGAAATAAAAGAGGCTTTTGCAACAGTGAAATAAAACTATTTAAATGAATGGTCAGTAAACATAATGCTGAAGACTTGTTTTTCAAACTGGAGGAAAACGTACAGTTGCGTTTCCAACTCTCACTGCTATTGCCACCGCTTTTCTTAATGTTTATTACTGATTTGGAATTGGCACAATTTGCAAACTTTCAGATGACTGAAAACTTTGTGGGTCAGTGGGCCATGAAAAGAATTTCAAGGAGGTATGAACAGGCTGATGGAATAGGGTGAATTTAACGATGAAAATGTGGTTACATTTTATTCAGAAGAATAAAAGGAGACACCATAAACTAAAGGGCACAATTCTAAAAGGGTTACAAGAACAGAATGGTCTGTTACATGACAGGAAACTATAAGCATGTTTAATGAAATATCACGATAGATTTTTTTTAAACATTTGAATCCTGGATTTTATTAATGGAATTCAAAAAGAAGTACATTATTGAGTACTGTATCCGTTTCTCATTAAAAGTGCAAAAGCTTTTTAGTTTCAGTTTGATTTAGTTTAGAGACAGGCCCTTCAGTCCACCAGCAATCCCCACACACTAGGGACAATTTACAATTATACCAAGCCAATGAATCTACAAACCTATACGCCTTTAGAGAGAGTGCAGGATATATTCAGAATGATTCCAAGGATGAGGAATTTTAGTTACATGGAAAGGCAGGAATTGCTGGAGTTATTTTCCTTGGGACACTAAAGATTGCAAGGATGTCCAACAAAGGTATTTAAGAATGCAAAGGGTGTAGAAAGGAAAAAAAAGCATTCCATTGTCATGAAGTGTTGTGAACTAAAGGATGAAAATTGAAGGAGAATCATAAAATAACCAAAAAGTGTATATTTTTAATGAATGTAGCCGTGGATAAGATCTGGAAAGCTCTCCAGGTATAGTATCGAAGGCAAATTCTATTGCAGCGTTCAGAACAGAGCTGGTAGGTATCTGATTTGTAGGACTACAGGGACAAGGTGGACAGATAGAACTAGATCTTGTACGGAATGGACTCAGTTGGCCAAGTGTCCCCTTCCTCACTGTAGCATTTTGTGCAATGAATAGAAAGACGGTTCCTGTGCCAGGTCTGAGCCATCACATTATTTTCAAGCGGATGAAACGAGATCACAGTCGAGAAAGAATGGATGATGAATGGCCAACAATTCGTCACCTTCCAGGTTTGCCCACGCACACCTAAATCCCATTTGGTTAAACGCTCAATTTTCAAGTTCACAAGTGATATAGGAGTAGAATCAGGTCATTCGGCCCATCGAGTCTACTCCGCCATTCAATCATGGCTGATCTCTGCCTCCAAATCCCATTTTCCTGCCTTCTCCCCCATAACCCTTGACACCCATTCTAATTAACAATTTGTCTATCTCTGCCTTAAAAATATTCACTGACATGGCCTCCACAGCCCTCTGTGGCAGTGAGTTCCACAGATTAACTACCCTCTGACTAAAGAAGTTCCTCCTCACTTCCTTTCGAAAAGACGCCCTTTAATTCTGTGGCTATGACCTCTGGTCCTAAACTCTTCCACCAGTGGAAACATCCTTTCCACATTCACTCTCTCTATGCCTTTTATTATTTTTTTAAAAATGAGAGAAAGCTTTGCATCACTGAATTTTTGCATTTGTATTGAAAAGTCTAATTCTGGGCCATTCATTTTGTCTGAAGTAAGTGCAGCAGAAATGCTCAAACTCATTCAAAGTTAAAATGATTGAAAAGTATGCAGACTTTTCAATTGACTTGTTTTTATAAAATATACATTAGGCGAGAGTTAGATTGCACCCAGTGAGGAGCAAAAGAGTGTGAATGATTCTTCATACATTCTGCTGCAGTGTACTCCATGGTCAAATGGTGATCTGATTTGCAAAATATATTTCTGCTTCTGTGTCATTGAATACTCAATTGTGCTTGACATTGATGCAAGCAAACCTTTTTCTCCATACTTTTATGCTCAGGAAACAAGATAATTAAATTATGAAATACCCCTTAAACCTCACGAGCAACGATTTTAATCAGATACTGACAAAAAACAACTTATCTCAAAGTGGAATATTTCTAATTTTCTACTGCAGTTGAACAACTAATTTTAAACTACACCACCTGTGAACCAAAGATGTTCTCCCAGACATTTATGGTATGTGTTACTGCTTATTCTTTTCTACTATAAATGTATAAAAAGAAATGGAATCATAAATTCCCCTTCTAAAAACAATATAACATTATTCCATGTGGATTGATATTGATATTGAAATGGTGAAAGTTTTTTTTTTTTTTGAAAAGTCCTACTTCTTCTGCAATGGAATTACTGGTCCACTGATTTAAAGCAGTCCAGTAATGTGAGCTATTCAATTAGACAGGCTGTGTTTGATCAGGCTCATTGCAATAGCATAAGCCTTGATTTTGCAGTCTATTTTAAATGCCTTTTTGCCTTTCTCAATCTGTGCAATGCAATTATTACCCATTCAAACTGTAGCAAAAGATGGTAACAATCATTTTGATTGTGCTATTTTATTCCTTTTGCCTATTAATCCCTTTTTTGAATGTTCTTATTATCTTCAGTATCTAATCATACCTGGGGTGAGATTCTGCCTGTGATTATTCTTTAGTCATCAATCAGGATTCATGTCATTTACACAGCCATTTTTGCCCGACCTCACTCTGAGATCTATTCTTTAACTTTTTGTTCCTGATACAACCAGAATTTTACTTGTACTTAGGTGCCAAGAGCATTGTTCAGGTTGCATATTTTTCAGGGAACAGCTGTCAAATACATTGTCACTGCCATCACTTCTACCCCATGGTAGCCCACCACCCTCCTGACCTTCCCACCCACACTTGACCTTAATGCTTCAGGGAATCTGAAAGAACCAATCCTTATTTAGAATTAAAGGCTCTGGCATAAATAACAGATGCTTGAAATAAACTTAACAAATTGCAAATATACTGTGTGAATTGATTTAAAAAAATGTATAAGATAAAAATAGATTAAGAATAAATTATCAGAGGTTTTACTCAAAACATGAACCCATTTCTAAGGCAGATTATATTGCCATAAAATAGTACTGGAACATGTAGTGCGGCCCCATGGATATGCTTTCTTGACCATTGTGATATTATATTGGCTTCACAAGAGCATCTCGGGGTATCATTAATTAATTGTTGTGTCATGTGAGAACATTCTATCAATAAATAATCTGGAAAATTTTGGAATCAATTACAAACTTTCAAAATTACAAAATTAAGTAACTTTCTATAGTATTTACAAACTTGTCTTAAAATAAGGGTTAGTTTGGTAAGTGATTCCATTACATGATACAAGGCTCGAGAAAGCTGTTCTGATCTGTAAGGGCTGCTGGACACAACAATGATGCAGTGTTTAAGAAGGAACTGCAGATGCTGGAAAATCCAAGGTACACAAAAATGCTGGAGAAACTCAGCGGGTGCAGCAGCATCTATGGAGCGAAGGAAAAAGGCAACGTTTCGGGACGAAACCCTTCTTCAGACTTTCTTCGGGGAGATGAAAGAAAAAAGGAGGAGGAGAAGCCCGAGGGCTGAGGGAGAGATAGGAAGGGGAGGAGACAGCAAGGGCTAACAAAATTGGGAGAATTCAATGTTCATGCCACCAGGATGCTGACTCCCCAAGCGGAATATGAGGTGCTGTTCCTCCAATTTCCGGTGGTGCTCGCTCTGGCCATGGAGGAGACCCAGGACAGAGAGGTCGGATATGGAATTGGAGGGGGAATTGAAGTGCTGAGCCACCGAGAGGTCAGGTTGGTTAGTGCGGACCGAGCGGAGGTGATCGGCGAAACGATCGCCAAGCCTCCGATTGGTCTCACCGATGTAGATCAGCTGACATCTAGAGCAGCGGATGCAATAGATGAGGTTGGAGGAGATGCAGGTGAACCTCTGTTACACCTGGAACGACTGCTTGGGTCCTTGAATGGAGTCGAGGGGGGAGGTAAAGCGACAAGTGTAGCATCTCTTGCGGTTGCAAGGGAAAGTGCCCGGGGAGGGGGTGGTACAGGAGGGAAGGGAAGAATTGACAAGGGAGTTACGGAGGGAGCGGTCTTTGCGGAAAGCAGACATGGGGGGAGATGGGAAGATGTGGCGAGTGGTGGGGTCACGTTGGAGGTGGCGAAACATACACAGACACACCAGCATCTGACCTTCTCTACTGCCCTGGGTTATGATGCAGCATCTTCAAACTGAACCATAAAACTTAGTTTGGACTCCATCAAAAGCTAGAGTGCTTAACCAATGCTCACTGTCATTTGTTCAAGATGTTATATTAGAATTAGAATTAGATTCCTTTATTGTCATTCAGACCTTTCGGTCTGAACAAAATTATGTTGCCTGCAGTCATACACAGAACCAATAAAAACAAAACATACAATAAACACAAATTAAACATCCACCACAGTGAGTTCACCAAGCACATCCTCACTGTGATGGAGGCAAAGTCTTAGTCTCCGTCTCTTCCCTCCTTGTTCTCCCTCTGCGCTGAGGCGATCGATCCAGGCCGGAGATGCCGCCCTCCAGACCACATTTATCTATCAGGGAATGTATAGAAGGACCGCTAACACCATTCCAGGAATTGTAAAGGATCCTCTCAGGCCAACCTTTATCCTTCAGCCAACACCACCAAACCAGAATATCTGGTCAGTCATTCAAACAGAACAGACTGCGAGATACTGCATATAAATTTACCATTGTATTTCACTCATTATTCTTCAAGTGTTATATGGTTGAAAAGTGCTAGAGGATATCACAAAAGAGACGACATATTTGCAGACAAAATGTATCGGAAGGAACTGCAGATGTTGATTTCCACCGAAGATAGACACAAAACTCTGGAGTAGCTCAGCGGGTCAGGCAGCATCTCTGGAGAGAAGGAACAGCTGACCCATATTTGCAGAGCTTTTCCCCCCATAAAGCACATTACGATTCGCTGGCCAGTACGCTGAGCTCCCAGCAATGAGTTTAATTAATGTACCCACAGCCTGTCATAAAATTGAAAGACAGAATGCACAATCATTGTCATGAGTTTTTCAAGAATAGCTAATGGTTCAATGGTTCTATGTCACTTTTTTTGTCACCTTATTGTCCAAGTACAGTGAAATTATTTTTTGCATACAATTCAATGACAATCCTTCGATACATTAGGCACAATCATATTAAGTATGAGTGTAACACTGAGTAGACCATCCTGTATCCTTCAAGTCTAAATTTGTTTTTTAAATGTTCGAGTCTTATCTTGGCCATAAAACCTCATTAATGTAGAAACAAAGAACTGCAGATGCTCATTTACACTAAAGATAGACACAAAGTGCTGGAGTAACTCAGCGGGTCAGACAGCATATCCAGAGAAAAAGGATGGGTGGTGTTTCAGGTAGAGACGCTTCAAAGGGTCCTGACCAGAAACGTCACCCATCCTTTTTCCCCAGAGATGCTGCCTGACCTGCTGAGTTACTCCAGCACTTCAAAGCCAATTAATGGATTCATAAATGAGAAATTTTACATTGACAGCAAACCTCAAAGGTCGTCACCCACTGAACAAGACCTTCAGTGGAAAGAGAAGCAAGCTAACATTTCTGGTCAAAGAATGATTTTCCAAGAGGGACATGCCATTCTCCACTGTTGGATGCAACAATGATGCAGCATACAGTCAGACACACCTGCATCCGACCTTCACTACATGCCTGGGTTATGGTGCAGCATCTTCAAACTGAACCGTAAAACTTAAGGTGTTTAAGAAGGAACTGCAGATGCTGGAAAATCGAAGGTACACAAAAATGCTGGAGAAACTCAGCGGGTGCAACAGCATCTATGGAGCGAAGTAAATATGCAACGTTTCGGGCCAAAAACCCTTCTTCAGACTGATGGGGGTGGGGGTGGGGGCAGGGAGAAGAAAGGAAAAAGGAGGAGGAGGAGCCCGAGGGCGGAGGGATGGGAGGAGACAGCCCGAGGGCTGAGGAAGGGGAGGAGACAGCAAGGGCTAACAAACTTAAGGGCCTGTCCCACTTGGCGATATTTTTCAGCGACTGCTGGCATCATATCCTTTCAAAATCCAGCAGCGACAAAAAAAATGTTGCAACACTTGAAAACTTGATTAAATACTTCTAATTGTTCTAATTCTTGTGAATAAATTATTTTTATAATATGCTAATAAAAGTTATAACTAAACATTATACTCTCTTTAGAAGATTTGGAATCTTTTTTATATTCTTTAATGCCAGAAACATTTGAAGCTATTCACAGAATTTGACAGCTTCTACAGACATCCTATGCCAAAGAGCATGAGTTCGAAGTTTTCAAATGTTTCAAAGGTCTTTTATTGTCACATGTACCAATTAAGGTACAGTGATATGCAAATTACCGTACAGCCATATGAAAAAAAAAGCAACGACACACAACTACATAAAAGTTAACATAAACATCCACCACAGCAGATTTCACATTCCTCACTGTGATGGAAGGCAATAAAGTCCAGTCTTCTTTATTCTCCCGCGGTCGGGGCGGTCAAACCATCTGTCGGGGTGATCGAAGCTCCCACAGCCGGCGCTCGATGCCCTCGCATTGGGGCGGTCAAAACTTCCGCGTATGCGTGATCAACATTCCCACTCCAGTGACTTGGAGTTCCCGAAGTCGGTCTCTGACCAGAGATCGCAGGCTCTGTAATGTTAAGTCCGCAAGCACCCACGGTTGGAGCTCCGAGGTCGACCCCTGGCAAAGGGATCGCGAGTTCCGCGATGGTAAGTCCGCAGGCTCCCCGCGGTGGAGCTCTCAAAATCAGTCTCCTGCAAAGGCCGCGAACTCCTCGATGTTAGGCCGCAGTGCGGACGGAGATACGATACGGGGAAAAATTGCATCTCTGTCGAGGTAAGAGATTAGAAAATGTTGCACAGTCAAAAAGGCACAACTGCCATGGCATATTTTTGAAAACAATAGCTGCTATTATTCGATCACTGCTGCACAATATTTGCCTTGGTAGTGTTACTTGCCTTAGTCATGTAAGCTTTGATTGATATGGAGAGGGTCATATGAAGTGTATCTGGCATTTACTATTGATTTAGGTATCAAAAATATTGTTTAATGTAGGATGATGGTACAATAAATTCTCACAGTATTAATCCAAGTTAAAAATTACATTCTGAGAAAGAAAAAAAAGTACACTGTCTCCGTTTATTAGGCTGTAGAAAGGTCTTCCCGACAAGTATTTCAGGATTAAATGAATTGGGGGTAATAAGAGATGATTTATTTGTGCATTGTAGGTTAAGGTTGCATGCACATCTCCACTAAGCAATCCATCTAAGATACCTACAGTTAGCAATTTTTTACTTTTGTGGAAATCTTTTCCAGACCATCTTATTACACTCATTTTTCTGAATCTCAGCTAGTTATAAATAAATACAAAGGGTAGTATATCTATGACTGATGTACAAAGCACATAAAAAAGAATGTTAAAATGTTTAATAAGAGAATGCTCAGTATAATTGGGCTATAATTTTTAGGTGCTGTCGTTGTGTAGGCATTATGTGCCTCTTTCTCTTTTTCTTTCCTTTATCCATAAAGCAGAGATGCTGTGCTGTTACTTCGGGGAGTACATCTTTACGGCAGTCACTCGGAAAGCTTAAAGGGCACTGGTATTAATCAGCAAGTGCTTTGGCTTTACATCATAGTTTATAGGGCAACGTGAAATATAAGATGAGGCTTTGAATGAATTTAACTTTCTGCACTGGTGAACACCAAGGCTAACCAGTAGCTACATGAAGCTGATAATTGGTTATTGCTATTACACTAGCAATTTAGAAATGAAGAAAAAAAAAATCTTCAAAGGTTTCAAAGGTCTTTTATTGTCACGTGTACCAATTAAGGTACAGTGATATGCGAATTACCATACAGCCATACTAAAGAAAGAGCAACAAGACACACAACTACATAAAAGTTAACATAAACATCCACCACAGCGGATTCCACATTCCTCACTGTGATGGAAGGCAACAAAGTCTTAACTTCTTCCTCTTTGTTCTCCCGCGGTCGGGGCAGTCGAACCATCCGTCGGGGCAATCGAAGCTCTCGCATCAGCTTGAAGCTCCCGAAGTCGGTTTCTAACCAGAGACCGCGAGCTCCAAGATGTTAAAGTCCACAGGCTCCTGCGGTTGGAGTTCTGAGGTCGATCCCTGGCAAAGGAATCGCCAGCTCCACGATGGTAAGTCCGCAGGCGCCCGTGGTTGGAGCTCCCAAATCGATCTCCAGCAAGAGGCCGCCAACTCACCGATGTTAGGCCGCAGTGTAGATGGAGATACGATATGGAAATAAATGACATCTCTGACGAGGTAAGAGATTTTTAAAAAGTATCCCCCAACTCACCCCCCCCCCACCCCCACCCCCCACCACCCCCCACATAAAACAAGCTGAAGAACATTAAAAACATACATTTAACACATACTATTAAAACAACAAAGGAGGAAGGGGCAGACAGACTGTTGGCGAGGCAGCCATGGCTGGCACCACCCGGTGGTTCAAATCTTTGAGCATCATGCTGCCAATATAACACACACGTTGACATATAACAACACAAAATAAATTGTTTCATTCACGGACTCAAATTAAGAATGACTGTGATCAGATTTATTTTTTGCAATGAGGAATGCCGACATTTACTTTCTTTTTACCTTTTATCTCTCCCCGCTCTGCAAAGCAATAACACGGTGACTTGCAGTGAACTTATGTCATAAATAAAGAATTGGGAAGAATATTACCACAGGTCTGGGATTTAGTGTGTGCAAGGGATAAAGAAGCTACGCTAAAGGCATCTGAAAAGGATATACCCACCTGCTGCTCTACAATGGCTATCACGATGCATGGTACCAATAAAGACTCATCAACCACACCCAAACGCCCAAAGATCATGTAAAGGCCATTTAAGTGGGTCTCAGTAAGCTAGTTACTCACAGATGAAATAATTGGTGTTAACATTCAAGCAAATTATGCTTCAAGAAGACAGTGATTTATTAAGAGTGAAAACCCTGTCAGCGTTCCCTTTCATAATCGAGGAAATGGTGTGTGACTTTCCTACATATTTATCTCATTACTGATGGTACTAATTCCAATAATATAGGTGAATTATCCATATGAATTCAGAAATATAACACACACAGGGAAATCAAAGATTTATCCATGAGTGAAGCACCATAGAAATTATTTCCATGTCATTTTGCAGCGTTCAACAGGTGTTTTCTACTGGGAGTCACCCTATTGAACAACACAATTTCCCAATCAGGATTACTCAAAATGATGTAATTTCTCATGTAACTCTCCTATTAAGTGTATTACATAGGACACTTGGATCCAGTTGCACTTAGGGAGCCTGTCCTTGTGCTCTGCTTGGACAACCAGCTTTTATGGCCAGATCACTTACCTGGTAAGTGTGATATTTGTCTACATCTGGCTCCACTCCCTAAATGTGTCCACTGATACCTGACAATCTCAGAGTCCTCCCTTAAGCCCTAATCTATATGACTCTAATATCTCCCCAACCTGCAACCCCAGTCAATCCCTCAACAAGACCAGTGCCAACACTTTGTCCACCAACCATCCCCAAGAAGTTCCACAAAAGATATTATCCCTCACTGGGTGACTTTATAAGATGCCAGCAATTCCCTGATCCAAACCCATCCATCTTAGTCCAGTCGAGGACCTGGTCAGACTCCTGTACCTACCCTTCCAAGTCCAACCTCAGGGCAAAAGGGCAGGGTAGACAATTTTCACCCATTGTTTCACCAACTACTTCACTGAATTCTTCAACACAACACCTGTTTCCATTGTGAATACCGATGGAAAAGAAAGGACTTCAACTGTACCTTCAGGCTCCATGCACTGATCCCCCATATTGCCTTAAAGGGCCCTACTTTGTACATGGTTTTTTTCATTGTCCTCAATATACTCATAGAATGCTTTTAGATTTATGTTAATCCTATCTGCCAGTAATTTTTCATGGCCCCTGTTAGCCTCCCTGATTTCCTTTTCAAGTACTTCCCTGGATGTTTTATTTTCTTGACGAGCCTCCTCCATGATAGACACAAAATGCTGGAGTAACTCAGTGGGACAGGCAGAATCTCTGAATAGGGGTGACATTTCGGATCTTGACCCTTCTTCAGGCTGACGGTCATGGGAGAGGGAGACACGGTGATAAGGAAGGGTAATGTGTGTGAAAACGAGGTCAAAAGATGATGAAAATCAAGGAAAATGTAGATCATTGTTAGCTCGGAGAAGGAGAGAACGGAGCAAACAGAGTCTGCTCGTCAATGATTAGTTCCCTAAACCTGTTGTATACTTTTAGTTTAGTTTAGTTTAGTTTAGAGATACAGCGTGGAAACAGACCCTTTGGCCCCCCGAGTCGGCGCTGACCCGCGACCACCACACACTAGCGCTACCTTACACACACTAGGGACAATTTACACATACCAAGCCAATTGACCTACAAACCTACAAACCTGTACGTCTTTGGAGTGTGGGAGTACACAAAAGATCTCAGAAAAAAACCCACGCGGTCACGGGGAGAACGTACAAACTCCGTACAGATAGCACCTGTAGTCGGGATTTAACCCGGGTATTTGGCGCCGCAAGTGCTGAAAGGCAGCAACTCTACTGCTGCGCCACCATGCCACACTTTTTTCCTTACTTCAATTTTTCTGTATTCAACCCCCAATATCCATTTACATCCAAGGTTTTCTTGGATTTGTAATTTATGTTATACTATTTGTGGTGGAGCAAGCAGACATTTAATGCATTTACGTGGAATTCCATTATTCCCCACCACAGTAAGAGTGCATGGAGCCATTAAACAGAAAGGCAGCAGTGAAATATCACGCAATTATATACATTCTGTCCCCCAATTTCCCCAAGAGTAAGTACAATACGATAAAACCTGCATGCGACAAAGTGAATTGCAGCAACTTTATGTTCTGACGACATTCAATTTTTCTTCATTAGCATGTCACTGTGTTGTTCTGCAACTTTGCTGATTTTGTTAATTTTATCCTCTGCTTCGCTAAAGATATTAAATATCTGTAGTCAAGCTATTGAAAATAAGCTGGATGAATTTAAAGGTATACTCACTTACCAAAGCAAACTGAGAGACTGCAGTGTGCTCTTTGTACAGCGATACCTGCTTCACCCCTGCTTCATCTCACTATACCATACAACCAGAGGGTTTCTCACTTCGCCGATGGACGAGGTCAAGGGCAGATGGGTCTGCTTCCTAATCAATTCCCTCTGCTCCCCAGACCTGAAAAACCTTATGGTCAATTGCCATTCCAACAAACTGCTGCAGAAATTCACATTGGCAGTCCTGACAGCAGTCAACATCCCACCCTCCCATTCCATGCTGATGCTAAGCTTGCACTGGATGAATTATATACTACTACCAATACGATACGATACGATAGAACTTTATTTATCCCAGGAGGGAAATTGATCTGCCAACAGTCATAAAACACAACAAGATACATGAAGAAAAGTACTAGCCTTGAAAGGAAGTACTCCGAGACTTTGTTCATAATGGCTGGGGACTTCAACCAAGCCAACCTCAAGAGTGAGTTACCAAAATACCACCAGCACATCACCTGTCCTAACAGAGACTCAAACACCCTTGACCACTGCTAAACAAACATCAAGCCTGCCTACCGTTCCATCCCCTGACCCAATTTTGGAAATTGAGACCACCTGACTGTTCTTCTACTCCCCGCTTAAAAGCAGAAACTGAAGCGGGAGGATCCAGTACAGTGCTTGCTTGAGGGAACAAATGAGATCTTTTGTGAGTGCTTGGGCTCAGTGGAATCTACAGCTAATCTAAATGAGTATATACAGACAACGCTCATAGTCAGGATCAAAACCGGTTCTGGCACTGTAAGGCACCAACTTTATCGCTGCGCCACTGTGTCGTCCTGGTATTTTCAGTTTTTCACTGTATCCCAGTACACGGGACAATAATAAACCAATAATAACACAATACCAGTAACTCCTGGTGTAATGTGCAAGAGATTACTTGCAACCCCTCATAGCTCAAACCGCAGTTCATTCATATGTCCTAAGGTTGAATTATGTGCAGAAGACAGATATTTTCTTTTTGGGAAGTAGAAGCCGTCTGAATTCTTGTCCTCAGCTAATGTTGATGTTCTTCTCACATACTGTAAATCATGGAATAAGAGTTTATAGCCAAACCTGGATTTTGTAGGCCCAGATACACAAATAGTAAAGCTAATTGTTACAATTCTACTGCACATCTGACCAAATAAATGAACCGTGCAGAGGTCAGGAATTGAACGATATAGCATCTATCACAACTGGGCAACACCGCACATGAAAGCAGATTGATTTCTGCCTCATAATTTATATTGTTTTTGCATGCTAGCCAATAATATAAGTGCTGATTTAAGCTTCTGGCAGTATTGAAAAGTAGACAGTTAGATCAGCTAATGATTTAATTGATTAAGATGTATAACAAGTAGACAATCCATCATTTCTCTACACCTACAAAAGTTAAAATTTGCCTCCAGATTTGGCTACATCTGGAGCATTAGAACTATAATTTATAACAATCTTCTAACAAAATCAATTGCTTACAATGACAAACATACTAGTGAATTACATTCAAAGTGCTCAGGAAGCCAGCTTGGAGGTCGAGTGCTTTGATTTTGAATTATGAGTGATTTTTAAATTATTACAACTACATTCTTATTTTGCCATTCTTTCATGTACCATCATAGTGGATGATTCAACATGAGAATAATTTTCTATTCCTTTCAAGGGAGTCACAAATCTCATAGCTCACAACCCAGATTATTTGCCCTGTTTCAGAGGAAATCACATAATTAGCAGTCTACAAGCAGGAGAATCTCCATACTAAGCACAAGTAAAAAGCACCATCATGCAGGAAATGGTCCTGCAGCAGGTCTGTAAGAAACTATTTACAGTAGCCCTTTATGTATTGACTGAGATAACCGGCTTAACTGAGCTGGCTTCAGATCACTCTCTGAACCTCCTGCCCACCCAAATTTACGTGGGCTGATCAGGCTGAATCTCTGCACAAAGTAATTGGATGGTGAAGCTTTGCAAGGCATCAAGCATAGCAATATTGAGGTCACAGCCTTGAGTGGAGTTTAGTTCATTGTCACGTGTACCGAAGTATAGTGAAAAGCTCTTGTTGCATGCCGGTCAATGGAAAGGCAATACATGATTACAATCGAGCCATCCACAGTGTACAGATACATGATTAAAGGAATAACGTGAATAACATTTAGTGCAAGATAAAATCCAGTAAAGTCCGAACATCGATAGGCCTTGGAACAGCCTTGTAGTTTGAAAGGAGGCAAAACGTGGACTGGAACTTTGCTCTACATTAAATGTTATTCAGAGACACTTCAAAGCTCTTTCAAGCAAAATTAATTTAGACTTTATAGATCCATTGCAGAAACAGGCCCTCCAGCCCACCGAGTCCATGCCGACTAGCAATCACCCCCGCACATTAGCGCTGTCTTACGCACTAGAGAAAATTTACAGAAGACAAGTAACCTAAAAAAGCTGTATGTCTTTGGACCGTGGGAGAAAACTGGAGTATACAGAGAAAACCCACACGGTCACAGGGAGAACGCACAAACTCCATACAGATAGCACCCGTACTTTATTCTTTCTAGTTCCTCCCACACTGTTGAGTGCATTGGGCAGCAAGCTTTCGCCATTCTGTTCGGTTATGTGCAACGTCATCCACCCTCGATAAGCTTCCGTTCCGGGCTTCCAAATCCTTCTGGAATGTTCGCCTCCATGTGAGTTTTGGTCGGCCTCTTTTCCCTCTTCCGTCAGGTTGCCATGACATTGCTATCTTAGGTGCACGTTCTGGAGACATTCCGAGTACAAGCCCTGCAAATTTCATCCTGCGTCCCTCTATCTCCTGGCTGAGAGGCTTTGTTACAGTTTCACGGTAGATCTCCTCATTTGTGATGTGGTCTCTGTAGCTAGTCTTCAGGATCTTCCTCAAGCAGCGTTGTTGGAATGCATCCAATTTATTTTTCATCTTCACTTTGATTTTCCATGTCTCACTGGCATAGAGGGCTACAGACTGGAAGAGCTTGACTTTTAGCATCTTGGATATCCTGCCATTAGACTATATTGGCTGCATTTGGCTGAAGACTGATGCAGCTTTACCAATTTGGGAGTTAATGTCGACCTCTACATCTCCATCCACTGTGAACATGCTGCCAAGGTAGGTAAATCTTGTGGCGTTTTCCACAGGTTCCCCATTGATTATCAGGTGGTCTATTGGCTGCTGGTCTCCACTCTGCATGGTCTTAGTCTTCTGACAGCTGATCTTTAATCCAACCTTTGATGCATTCTCCTCCAGAGCGGTTGTCATCTCTTGAAGTGTGTGTCTTGACTCTGCTAGTAGTGCAATGTCATCGGCAAAATCTAGGTCTGTGAGGCATCTTCCTGTTCTCCACTGTATTCCAAAGTCAGGCATGACATAGTCGATCATGACTTAAACAGTAAGGTGGATAGAAGGCAACCTTGTGTTACCCCTGTGACAATGTCAAAGAATTCTGTGTTTCCTGAATCAACCTTGACGCAGCAACTGGATCTCTCGTAAAGGTTCGTGAAGATGTTGATGAAAGCCTCTGGGATGCCATACATTATAAGAATTTGCCACAGGGTGTCTCTATGTACACTATCGAATGCCTTTGTGAAATCAACAAAGTTTATTAGTGTTAGCTTCTGAAATTCCAGGCATTGTTCTACCACATTTCGGAACACAAAGATCTGTTCGCTGCAGGATCTTCCCATGTGGAATCCTACTTGTTCATCCGTAATCAGGATTGAACCCAGGTCCCTGGTGCTGTAAGGCAGCAACATTACAGCTACGCACTGTGCCACATGACACTTCAAAACACATTAAAACCATTAAAAAAATAATGTAAAATATTGAAGTAAAATTTCCTGGATGGGAATCACCATTCAAATGAATGAGGCTCCCATCATTTCTGGCTTGGGATTGGAGAGGTAAATTGCATCTAAACCCAGGACTTACTTGCAGGGGATCATATGAATGCCATCACAATTTTACCCTTTGCTTCAGAGAATGCGTTCATGAGCAAGTTAAAAAAATGCCCTCAAAATAGTAATCCTGTGCACATGTCCCGTAATCAGAGGGAGCACAGGTCAGAGCCTGCACCACAGATTCCTTAACACTTGCTCCCTTCAATCCAGGCTTGATTAAATATTAATAAATACTAGGATGTCAATCATGAATCCAAGAATAAGCAACAATATCCAGTCATGCAATGCAATTCATCAACAAAAAATGTTCTTAAGTATTTCAATAAATAATATCTCAAGGACAGGTGTTGTTACATGGTTCTTGTTATGATAATCCAGTTCTGTTCTAAATTTAAGACTACAAATAAAATTATTCAACCTACCTTGAGATTTGAGTCGTCAAATCATTTATGACAAGATACAGGGGCTGGTGCAGGGAGCAAGGATTTAGATTTATCGACCACTGGGATCTCTTCTGGGATAGGTGTGACCTGTACAAAAGGGGCCGGTTACACCTTAAGTGGAGGGGGACCGACATTCTGGCAGCAGGTTTGGTAGGGATACACGTGTCCGTTTAAACTAAATAGTGGGGGGGAGGGATTGACAAATTAGGAGTATAAAGTTGGAGTTGAAGGAGAAGTGAATACAGGAAAAATTACAAAAGATTCTCGAATTAATGGGAAGGAAAGTTCGAGAAGGGATAAAAGAGTAAGGTCAGGGCCAATTGCGAGGGGGGACGTGAATACGGAGGTCAAAGTGTTGTATAAGAATGCGCGAAGTATAAGAAATAAAGTGGACGAGCTTGAGGCTCAGTTAGAAATTGGCAAGTATGATGTTGTGGGAATTACTGAATATCCTAGGGTATACCTCCTATCGAAAAGACAGACAGGTGGGCAGAGGGGGTGGGGTTGCTCTGAGGGTGAGGAATGAAATTCAGTCCCTTGCAAGGGGTGACATTGAAACAGGAGATGTGGAGTCAGTATGGATAGAACTAAGGAATTGTAAGGGTAAAAATACCCTAATGGGACTTATCTATAGGCCCCCAAACAGTAGCCTGGACATAGGGTGCAAGTTGAATCAGGAGTTAAAATTGGCATTTAGCAAAAGTAATGGTGTGGTTGTTATGGGAGATTTCAACATGCAGGTAGCTGGGGAAAATTAGGTTGGTACTGGACCCCAAGAAAGGGACTTTGTGGAGTGCCTTCGTGATGGATTCATAGAGCAGCTTGTATTGGAGCCTACCAGGGAGAAGGCAATTCTGGATTTAGTGTTATGTAATGAACCGGATTTGATAAAGGAACTTGAGGTTAATGAGCCATTAGGAGGTAGTGACCATAATATGGTCAGGTTTAATCTACAATTGGAGAGGGAGAAGGGTAGATTGGAGGTGTCAGTGTTACAGTTGAATAAAGGGGCCATGAGGGAGGAGCTGGCCAAAGTTGACTGGAAAGATACCCTAGCAGGGATGACAGTGGAACAACAATGGCAGGTATTTCTAGGAATAATCCAGAAAATGCAGGGTCAGTTCATTCCTAGGAGGAAGAAAGATTCCAAGAGGAGTAAGGGGCGACCGTGGCTGACAAGGGACGTCAGGGACAGTATAAAAATAAAAGAGAAGAAGTACAACATAGCAAAGATGGGTGGGAAGCAAGAGGATTGGGTAATGTTTAAAAAGCAACAGAAGATAACTAAAAAGAAAATACGGGGTGAAAAGATAAGGTACGAAGGTAAAGTAGCCAAGAATATAAAGGAGGATAGTAAAAGCTTCTTTAGGTATGTGAAGAGGAAAAAATTAGTTAAGACCAAAGTTGGACCCTTGAAGACCGAAAAAGGTGAATTTATTATGGGGAACAAGGAAATGGCAGATGAATTGAACAGGTACCGAATGGCATCTACTGCACCTATTGTCTATTGTCTATTGTCTAAGATGATTTCAGAAAAATGAAAGTAATATTCAAAAAACAAATATTTAATTATTGCTATTGTGTGAACCTTGATAGGCACCCTGCATTAATCGCTAATCCAACACAGCATTCTGGATGCCTTAGAAATTCTAGGCACACTATTCCTAGTCTTATAAATCTCTAATGAATTGGTAATTCAGATTTAAAGCTACTGAACCAACTAGATTTTCCCAGTCAATGGTACACTGGCAGACATTCACGCTGAAGTTCAGAAGGACGGGAAGAACCAGTCCAAGAAATTATGGAATGGTGCCACAAAAGCAGAAAATATTGGGAAGAAAAATATCAGCAGATTGGGCAGCATCCAGGGAAAGATAAATAGTTTTCATAAAGGAACTGCAGATGCTGGAATATCGAAGGTACACAAAATTGCTGGGGAAACTCAGCGGGTGCAGCAGCATCTATGGAGCGAAGGAAATAGGCGACGTTTCGGGCCGAAACCCAGTCTGAAGAAGGGTTTCGGCCCGAAACGTCGCCTATTCCCTTCGCTCCATAGATGCTGCTGCACCCGCTGAGTTTCCTCAGCAATTTTGTGTACCTAAAGATAAATAGTTGATGTTTTGGGTCTGTGACCTTTGATTTATTGAACTCACAAATGCCATTGTTGATAGCTAATTGATGTGCTCTGTGCCTGTAAACAAGATGGCGTTTGCCATGTTTCAAATTAAATGTGTGAACACCACGTTTACTATTTTGTAGCTCTAAGGGTGTATGTAAGGTGCCACTTCCTTTTGAGGGTATAAAATAGAAAGATGGGACAGATGAATATGTGGCTTCGACCGAAGTTGGTTCAGGGGGCATGGATTCAGACATTTAGACCATAGGGATCTCATCTGAGGTAGAGGTGACCTGTACAAGTGGGACGGGCTATGTCTGAACTGCAGGAGAGCCCCTATCCTTGCAGGGAGCTTCATCAGTGCTACTAGGGAGGGGATTAAAGTAGAGAGGCAGAGATGGGTCAGAAATTGGAAGGAGCAATGGGAAGGTTGAGGTTAGGACCAGTAAGTCACAAAGGAACCTCCTCTCTAACTGCACACCCTCTGTGATCCCCCCTTCCCTCCAACTGTACGACCATACCCTAAACCTCCTCTCTAGTCACAAAGGAAGGACAGGCAGGGAGAGGTGAAGGTATAATGTGAAGCTGATGGGCTTCACAAGGATGCGAGATGGATGCAACTGGCAGCTCAACATTCTCGGGTTTTAATACTCCAGGCATGATAGAGAGGAAGGGAAAAGAGTTACGATACTAATCAGGGGGACTGTCACTGTGGCACTCAGGAAGAACATACTGAAGGTTCACCTGCTGAGGTGATGTGGGTTGAGCTTCAAAATAATAACAGTGCAAGCTCTCTATTGGGATTGTGCCATAGGCCCCCCAATAGCAAGCAGGAGATAGCGGAAAAGATATGTAGATAGATTACTGAAAGATGACAAAGCAACAGGGTTATCTTAGTGGTTGGCTTGAACTTCCCCAATATTTACTTGCTCAGTGCCAAAGGCTTAGATGGGGCAGAATTTATGTGGTTTTACCAGAATGATGCCTGGATTGGGGTACAGGGAGAAGTAGGAGAGACTTGGATTGTTTTTTCTAGAATGGCAGCGGATGCGGGGTGACCTGATAGAAGTATACAAAATTATGAGAGGCACTTCTGGTGGTGCCATGCTGGACTAGCAGTCGCAACATTTAGCTCCGCTGCTGTAAAATCGCGATTTTTCGCGTTAAAATCGGGTCTGGAGGTCGGGACCAATTCAAAAAACTTACTGGAGCCCCGGGACGTCACGCTGATGACGTCATCAGTAAGCGCTGTGATTTAAACGGAGGATAAAGGATTCTAAATGAAAAAAAACGTCTCCAGCTCAGAGCCCTCAGAGAACAATCTCAAAACAACTGCTGAAAACCCAGAAAACTGAAGAACAGACCTCTGAAGTGGATTCTGGAATGGCTACAAGATCCAAGACTGAGATGGCTACTAAGGAGAAAAATGAAATGGAGGAGATAAAGAACTCAGTAAGAGAACTGAGAAAGGATATTGAGGCTGGAAACTAAAAAATGATGGAAAATATTAATGTTAAATTGATGGAAAATATGTCGAACATCAATGCTGGTAATCAAAAAGTTATTGACTGCATTGGCATTATACAAAAACGAATTGAGGATGTGCAAGAAGAGCTAACGGGGAGAATTAATAAAGGGGAAGAAGAGTCTACGAAGAAGTTTGAGGCTGTGCATGTAATTGTTTCTTCACATGTAACTGCAATGAAAGACATGGGGACGTTTGTGTTGAATTATACAATATGTTGTGTCATTTTTCTTAATTTTAATTTTTCTATGGATGTACGGAAGCTTAATTTTTTTTTTTCTATGTAAAGCACTTTGGTCTCAACGCGAGTTGATTTAAACGTGCTATATAAATAAATTTTACTTACTATATAAATAATTTTTTTACTATGGAAACAGTTGTTGAACAAATGGCTGAAGATATGCAGGGAATGAAGCTAGAACTAGACAGGCTCAAGAGTCAATGGCGAAAGTCTCAGATAAATGTCTTGATTATTATTATTGCTTTATTTATATAGCACATTTTAAGTCAACTTGCATTGACACCAAAGTGCTTTACATAAATTAAATAATAAATTTACATACAAACCATAGAAAAAGGTTAAAAATAAATAAAGAAAGAAAATGGACACAACACATTATAGAGTTCAACACAAACATCCCCCCACAACAGAATCAAAAATGTCCACTGTGGGGAAAGGCAACAGAAAGTTAAGTCCTCTTCCTCTGAAACACCCGAGGTCGGGGCCCATTTGTGGCCTTGCAGCCAGTCCGATGATTTTCAGGGCCCTCTTGCCGTGAAGATGGAACACTGGCGTCGGGTGAAACAATTCCTCAAGCGGCTTGGAAAGTCTGGAGCGGCTGCCTCCTCCCCGGAGACCGGAGACCGGGGCACTCGTAGACTTCAGGCCGCGTCGACCCCGGCGAACTCGATACCTGGCTCCGCGGCGCTCCAAATCCAGCGCCGCCCGCGGCCGGACGCCCGCAGCCCCAGCTCCGCGATGTTTGGATCGACGGCCACAACGCTCCGGAGCTTACCGCACGGCGACCCGGCAAGGCATCGCCCGCTCCGTGGCTCCGCTCCGTGATGGTGTCCTTGCGCTGTGCCGCCGCCGAAGCTGTAGTCCCGGCCGGTCCCGACAGGAAACGCCGCTCCATTCTCGATGGTAGGCCGCGAGGACGGGGCAAAGAAGCAGCTCGGAGGGATGCTGCCTCTCCGACCAGGTAGGGGACTAAGAATTAAAGTTTCCCCCTTCCCCACCCCCACCCACCACATAAAAGACCTCCACTAACATTTTGGACAGGACTTAAAATTAAAAAAAGGTGAAGAGACGGACTGCGGGCAGGCTGCCATACACAGACGGCGCCCACTCCCGCACATCCGCCATCTTGATCTCGAAGCTCGCTCAAGACGCCAAAATTTACGAATACTGGGAGTAACAGAAGGGGCAGAGGGAATCAACGCCCGTGAGTTCACTGCTAACTTAATCAAACAGGTACTCAATTTACCTGTGGAACCGGAAATTGAAGTGGCACATCGAATACCCAGATTTATGCCAAGATCACAAGCAGATCCAGCCCACCCACGTCAAACTTCGGGACATTTCAGCACTTGAAGAGCTGATGAAAAAAATCAAATACGGAGTGAAGATGACGTTTGGAAACGACTCTATCAAACTCCTCCGGGATTATCCCTATGAGATCGTGCAAAAGAGAAGAAAGTTCTCACAGACAAGACAGATTCTCCATGGAGTTAAAGATGTCAGATGTGGCGTTTTTTATCCGGCCAGGATGCGCATTACTTTCAAGGGAAAAGAGAAAACTTTCACTAATTCGGACGCATCTTATAAATATGCCCAAGAGATTGTGGCAGAAACAGAAGATTAATCAAGGCAGTGGGACGATATGGACAAATTCTTTCCTTTTATTACTTCACAGAGAACACCTGAAGATAAGGGAGGAAACACCATTCTCTAAAAGTTTAAAATGGAAGAGCATTTCCACGTGCGCTGGTCTAGACACCTTATCTCCTTTGGACGTTTTGGAATTCAACAAGGACATTCTTTGTTCAAAATGAAGGAAAGACTGATAAGCAACGCAGAGACGAACAGCAGAGCCGAATGTGGAAAACATCACAAGGCCAAATGGCAGTTTATGATCTTAAAATAGCATTACAAAATATAGAGAATTAACAATAATTAACAATACTAATATAGAAATATAAATGGAAACTAACTTGAACTATATAATGGGCAAAATGTAATAATGTGTTAAAAAGACTGACTAGCTCGTATATAGAGCGAGACAGTTAAGCAGGGATAAATAAATAATAAATAACAAATTTTGGAACTAACGTAGATAATACTGAAAGTTTAAGTGCTATGTAGTTCGTGTGGGGAAGGGAGGAGACTCAGGCACCTGGCATAATTCCAGGAGCCTGATTCTGGTTAACCCTTTCAGCCAACAGCTTACTATTATCAAAGGTATAACTAATTATAAATAATTAGTAGATGAAAGTGTTAGATATATAAATTTCACAGTAGCTGAACACAAGATCTGATAAGTCTGAATGAAATAAATATATATATATATATAGTGTAATTGGGTGAAATATAACTGATTTTGAAATGGTACCGCCCTCCTAGGTTTAGAGTAATAAAGGGAGCGGAGTTAGTTGTACAACATCAACTTCGGAAGTCGAATAGATGTCGAATCCCACAGTCGGGTGGGACACTCACTACAGTGTCGAATACTTCAGACACTGTAATTTTACTTGTTCAATTTTTTTTTTAATCACAATATGTCACAACTATGTGTTTTTGGCGAATTGGATAGGTCAAACATTTCACTCCTCACATACTTCGAAATCCAGAGGCACCGCAATTATTATTCGCAAAGGAATACCATTCAAATCAAAGAACATTATATCAGATAACGAAGGGAGATATCTTATAGTTACAGGAGAGATCCATGCTACGCCAATCACTTTGGTAAATATATATGTGCCCAATTTTGATAATCCTCAATTTTTCAATAAAATCCTGAATACAATCGCAGAATTTAACTACCAAATTGTTATAATTGGAGGAGACTTTAACTGTGTTTTAGATCCGTACTTAGATAAATCGATGCAAAAACAAAGAGGTAATATGAAATCTAAAACTAGTGAACTTTTAAATACATATATAAAAAATACAAATATAGCAGACGTTTGGAGGATCGCGAATCCGACTGGAAGGGAATACTCGTTTTATTCAATGGTACACAAAACATACTCACGTATAGACTATTTCCTAGTGGATACAAAACTAATCCCTTATACTATGAACCCTAAATATCACACCAATACGATTTCAGATCACTCCCCGCTAACTTTCGTTTTAAAATTAGAAGGAATGTCTACGAACAAATCGTTCTGGAGGTTTAACTCACAAATTCTGAAAGACTCAAAAGGGAGTATATATCTAAAAAAACAGATGGACCTATTTTTTGAGACAAACGATACACCAGATATATCGCCCACTTTACTATGGGAATCCTTCAAAGCATTTATTAGAGGAGTCATTATCTCGTATCAAGCTTTTCAAAACAAAAAGAATAAGAATGAACAAAGACAATTAGAAGAACAAATCAGACAACTAGATATAGATAATGCTAAAGATCCAACTATGGATAAACATAATAAAATTTTAATACTGAAATTTAAGCTAAATAAATTATTGTCAGAGAAATTTATAAGACTATTCCAAATTACAAAACAAGAACATTTCGAATTTGGGGATAAACCCCATAAACTTTTGGCACGCCAACTGAAAAAACGGGAAAAAGATCATGCAATTTTAAAGATTAAATCAGATAGAGGGGAATTATTAACACTACCTAATGATATCAATAAAAGATTTGCTCAATTTTACAAGAATTTATACACATCGAAAACGCTAATAGACAATAATAAAGTTTCAGAATTTCTGGACAATTGTAACCTCCCAAAACTAGAACTGAAGGAACAAGAGGAGCTGGGAGCACAAATTACATCTAAGGAAATAGAAGACACAATAAACACACTTAAGAATGGAAAAACACCAGGACCAGACGGATTCAGTAATGAATTTTATAAATGTTTTTACGACATAGTTACACCACGTTTACAGAAAATGTATACATACGCTTTTAAAAAACAAATCTTAACTGAAACACTAGCAGAATCAACGATCACATTAATACTTAAAAAAGATAAAGATATAGCAGAACCAGGCTCATATAGAGCTATTGCTTTGTTAAATACGGATCAAAAAATATTAGCGAAAACACTAGCTAGAAGACTAAGTAAATATGTTAGTAAATTAATAAATGAGGATCAAACGGGATTTATACCTAAGAGACATTCATTTAATAACCTGAGACGTCTGCTTAACATATTGCACTCTCACAAACCTCAAGAACAAGAGTTATCTATCATTTCATTGGACGCAGAAAAAGCGTTTGATCAAGTAGAATGGGATGATATGATTAAAGTATTGCAAAAATTTCAAATTGGAGATAACTTCATCGCATGGATAAAATTATTATATAACAAACCCACGGCTAAAATATTAACTAATAATGTACTATCTACGAAATTCCAATTATCAAGGGGCAATAGACAAGGATGTTCATTATCACCGCTGTTATTTGCTCTGGTAATTGAACCTTTAGCTGAAAAAATCAGAACACACCCGGATATTTACGGTTATAATACAAAATATTCAAATAACATAATATCTTTATATGCAGACGATGTACTACTGTATATCACAAAACCCCAAATCAGTATACCAAACATATTAAATCTAATTGAGGACTTTGGATCTTTCTCAGGATACAGAATAAACTGGAACAAAAGTGAAATTATGTCGATAAACCGAAAGACTCAACACATCTCTTAAAATTCCCCTTTAAAATAGCCACAGAAAAATTCAAATATTTGGGAATTGAAATTACTAGAAACTATCACGCTATGTTTAATGCCAATTATAGTCCCTTACTTAAGAAACTAAATAATCTAATCAAATTCTGGAAAACGCTCCCGATGTCTTTAATAGGTCGAATAAATGCTATAAAAATGATATTTTTACCACAAATCCTATATTTATTTCAATCAATACCTATATATCTTCCAAAAAAGTTTTTCAAAAAACTAGACTCAGACATTACAAATTTTATATGGGATTATAAATCCCACAGAATACAAAGAGCACACCTTAGTAAACCAAAAGAGATGGGTGGTCTAGCGCTCCCTAACTTTATGTACTATAATTGGGCAGTAAATATTAAAAATATGATTCACCTGCTGGACAACTCTGCCCAGCAGGTGGACTGGATTGTAATGGAGAGAGAGGACTGCTCTCCGTGTAATACAGGAGTGACTCTCCTCTCACCAATGAATCTGAATAACAAAAATTACAATAAAAATCCAATGATACATAGCATAATTAGAACTTGGAAACAAATAAAACAGAATCTAAAATTAAGAAATCTATCTCTTTTAATGCCAATAGTCAATAATCCGTCATTTAAACCTTCAATTATAGATAAATCATTTACGCAATGGGAAAGAATGGGAATCAAAATGCTCGGAGACTTGTATGAATTGGGAAAATTATTATCATTTCAACAATTACAACTGAAATATAATTTGAAAAATAATCAATATTTTAAATATCTTCAAATCCGTGACTATCTGAAAAAATACACAAAAGACTATCATAACATGTCCCCAGACTTATTGGATGAAGCCATGAAGACAAAGGCTGAATCAGCAAATCTAATATCATACTTATACAACATTATTTTAAATATAGAAATACCAACAACCGATGGTATTAGAAGAGACTGGGAACAAGAACTAGCTATAAAAATTTCAAAAGAGAGCTGGGATAAACACTATATGTGCATAAATGCTCGATCAACGTACGACATACTCTAATTCAATTCAAAACAATACATAGACTATATTATTCAGAAACTAAATTAAATAAACTTTTCCCCAATGTCTCACCCACTTGTGATAAATGTCAGTCACAAAAAGCTACCATAGCGCACTCTTTTGTTTTTTGTATAAAAATCCAAAAATTCTGGAACGAAATGTTTGAAATCTTCACAAAATTAATTAAAATAAAACCTGTACCAAAAGCAGAATGGATCATTTTTGGAATATCGGAAGGTAACCCCGAACTAAACGTGTTTCAAAAGAACTTACTTAATTACGGGCTAATAATGGGAAAAAAAGCTTATACTCAAATTCTGGAAAAACGCTCCAATACCAACAACAAAAATGTGGATTTCAAACATGTTCAAAACATTACACCTGGAAGAGATGAGACTCCTCCTAGCAGGCAAAGCAGTCCACTTCCAAAAGACGTGGTCTGCATTTATGGAACTATTACAAGCATAAGGTGCAATAGTAATTTAAAAAATAAATGGTACCAGGATCTGGTAACAGGGGGTAAAAAAAAAAACAAGGTTGGTATATCCTTTTTTGCGGAGTTTTGTGTTATAATAGAGCGATTGTTTCTCCTTTTTTTTCTTCTCTTTCTAGGGTCTATTTACTTTCTTTACTTCCTTCTCTAACTTCTTCTCTAAGGGGCTTTCTTTTCCCAGCACTTTCCTGCACCTTCACGACTCTTGCTCACTTTCCTTACTTCTTTTATTTCTACCTTTTTTAAAGCTCGAAAAACGAAGTGGTACAACAAATGTAATAAGATATATGTGATGTGTATTACTGTAATTTACTGTACTTTTAATTTAAAAAAATTATTTAAAAAAATTAATAAATAAATAAATAAATAAATAAATTTAAATTATGAGAGGCATAGTTAGGGTAGATAGTTAGAACTTTTTTCCCCAGGATGGAATCATAATCATAATAAGCATAATCATAATAGTAATTTATTAGCCAAGTATGTTTTGCAACATAGGAGGAATTTGATTTGCCATACAGTCATAACAATAACGACCAACAAGACACCCAAGTCAATTTTTAACATGAACATCCACCACAGCAACTCCCCCACATTCCTCACTGTGATGGAAGGCAAAAAAAGTTAAATCTTCTTCCCTTCTTTGTTCTCCCGCGGTCGAGGAGCTCGAGCCTTCCATTGACGGGACGATCTTATTCCCGTAGCCGGCGGTCGAGCACTCCGCATCGGGGTGATCAAGTTCCCGGATTGGGGTGATCTCAGCTCCCCCGCGCCGGGCGATCAGAACCCGGGTCGGGGCTAGTCAAACCTTCTGCGACTTGGAGCTTCCCGACATCGGTCTCTACCCGAGACTGCGAGCTCCTCGATGTTGAAATCCGCAGGCCGCGGTTGGAGAGTCGATCCCAGGCAATGGATCGCAGGCTCCGGTGGTAAGTACATGGCCCTGCGGTGGGGCTCAAAATCAGTCTCGAGCAAGGCCTCCAGCCCCATGATGTTAGGCCGCAGAGCAAATGGAGACGATCCGGAAAACAATCACATCTCTGGCAAGGTAAGAGATTGAAAAAAGTTTCCCCCTCCCCCCCGCCCCCACCCTCCCCCTCCCCACTCCCCACATAAAACAAACCAGAGAACATTAAAACATACTTTTAAAAGCACACTAAAAATAACAAAAAAGATGAAAAGAAAGACAGTCCGTTGTCCTGAGGACATAGCTTTAAGATGAGAGGGGCTAATTTAAAGGAGATGTGCAAGGCAAGTTTTTTCCACAGACAGTGGTGGGTGCCAGGAATGCGCTGCCTGGGACAGTGGTGGAGACAGATACAATAGTGGCATTTAAGATGATTTTGGATAAGCACATGGATATGCAGGGAATGGAGGGATATGGATTATGTGCAGATAGATAAGAACTGTTTTTGGCATCATATCGGCACAAACACTGTGGGCCAAAGGGCCTGTGCTATGCTGTTCCATGTATGCACCAAAAACATGTGCCACCCACTACAATGTTTGCCACTGGATATTTTAGAACCCAGTTGTATTCAAAGTATAATGGTCATCAATTAAGACTAAATAGCTATTGTATTAGGCTTTCAAACAGACATAACTTATTTGCACAACACCTTATGGAATCTATTTCCACCCTGTCCCAAAAGTAACTCTATGGACCGGATAAAATAAATTATATCAGACTTTTCTGCAGGTCCTCACATAGTATCCTCAGTAGCTGATTCTCTCAAATTAACATTGACAAAAAGACCTTTAAGGGTAAAAATGTTATCACCAATATGATCCTCCATAATACAAATGCAAATAACCTATCAGAGGTAGGAGACTCCACCAGACAACCAACACAGCAGTGTCACATTACCTCAGACCATCTAAGACTTGTACACAAGACTTTTAAAATTCCTGATACCTCATGAAAATGGTATAGGAGTCAAGAGTTGCTGAACTGGCAATGTTTACATTATATACTTTGGCATGCAGACAAAAATTATGACCATCAATATCCCTTGTTCCACAGATATTCCTTTTTTATGACAAGTTCAGGATTTGGTGAGAGAAAGTAACCCAATGAAATTTATTAAAAAAACAATGGCCAATCAAAACAGTACATTCTTGTTAACAGAATGTCAATGCACCATTCGATCAAAATAGGTTCAAGTACCTGACAGATAATTTGTTAATTTCTGTTGTCAGAGAAACTTTACAAGATCTCAAGTGCAGCGATGACATGTGTCAATTTTTTTTAACATGAGCAGCATGTAAGCACATTTTTTCTTTCCAGAACCACGGTGCAGTGGAGTATACTAAAGAGATTCCCCTCAAGCATCAGGGGAGTGTGGCTCAGCATGTACTGGCAGCCTGAGTAACGTGCAGATGAGGAAAGATTGCTTCCTCTGGAGCTTTGTAACTCTCAGATCACAAAGCTGTACATTACTAGAGTTTCACTGTCAGTAAGGGTTTTTCGCTGAGCTGTTAGAATTTTAGATGAGGCAAACAAAATGCATTTGTTTTTCAGGTTGGCGCCAGCCAGCAGGTTGCAACATTTTCTAATAGTGCACAGTTGATCCTAATCACATATAATTATTAAACTGAAGAAATGAGACATGCAAACTGCAAGTTGAGGAAAAGTGCAAAAATAAATAAAGAGAGAAATCTACTTTTAACACAAGGCTAATTGGCCTTGTTTGCATCACAATCGTTCTTCCCAATTATATAATAATAGATAACAAGAGTTCAACTTGAACCAGCAGTGAAACAAGGAGGTGTTCAATTCTTACAAAATCATATGTTTTTATTGGTTGGTTTTCTTGGTGATATAAATTCTGACTGAAAAGGGTTCCGATCTAACAAGTCATCTATCCATTCCTCCAGAGATGCTGCCTGACTTGCTGAGTTACTCCAGCACTTTCTGTTTTTTAGTAAAATTCTGTCTGCAGTTGGCTTACTGGTGCCCACAAAATAACATCTTAATACGAGGCTCCAAGTCATGATGATTGCTCACACAGTAAAGGAGTCACAGGTACATGCCATTGTGGTGCAAGATAAGGTGATTAATATTGACTAGTAGCTGAGAACAACCTTATCAGAAAATAGAGCTTTGCTTTCTGGTAGTTGTGTTTTGCACCATGGGACAACCCTGGTTGTTTGTCAGGTTCCATTGGGAACATTATGGATTCTGTATTCCTTCCAAACAAAACAACAGTAACCTTCATGATAAAGTGATGAGCAGCCACCGGCTTCATCTGGCAAAGATCACCTGATGCTATCTGGAAAGATTAGTCCCAAGAAATTCAAGGGAGTAGTGATAAACTTAGGTAACTTAGGTATCCTGACATATCTCCCCAAAAGACTAGGAAAAGAAGAGTTTTCAGGGGACCAATCTACCAAGTCTAAGAACTTTCTGGACCTCAGTCCCCAGTGAGTGAACACATATACAAGTTCGAGAAAAGCTTTGTGTGATCACTCAAACTAAGAGCTTCAATATCTGCATTCTGCAGAGCAGAAGAGCTATTTCAATTTAGAAATTCATATCCCCTGTGCAAAGCTGTCCTTTGCGAACAGCTGAGTAGAAGTCCTGACTATATCTCCTGAGTACTGGAATGACGAGTGTGCAAGGAAAATAACATCCATCCTCAGTCACAGCATTCAAAACGGCTCCCTGCAAGGGATATACGCCTGAGGGATTGCTTCCTGTTGCCAGAACCGAGAGGTGGTAATAACCTGAAGATGGTTTGGGTTTGAAACCAAAGAGAAACAAAATAGGATGAAGTCAGTGTGCCTCTGAGTAATTGGCCAACCTGTAGTCTTTGAAGGTCTATTTTGGAGGATAGTTGAGGTGGTATTTACAATAGAAAATTTGAACGGATTTAATACAAATCGCGCCCAAATCAGCTAACACCAGAACAGAATCAAGCTCAGTGCTATTAGTACAAACTTTTACAATAAATAACAAATAAGAGTAAAGATAGTCACAAAATACTGGAGTAACTCAACGGGTCAGGCAGCATCTTTGGAGAAAATGGATAGGTGACGTTTCAAGTCGGGACCATTCTTATATCCATTTTCTCCAGGGATGCTGACCGGTTCCACTGAGTTACTCCAGCATTTTTGTATATATCTCTGTTATAAACCAGCATCTGCTGTTCCTTTTCATAACAAATAAGAGTAATTGCAGTCCCTTTATGGCTGTGATGAAGATGCTGCTGCTATTGCAATGAGAATAAGCCCAGGGAGAGAAGATGTCGGCAAACATGCCTAATTATTATTATGAAAATGCTGAAAGATAAAAACAGTGGTACCCAAGAAATGGCTATAGTCCCATATGGAACTGTCAGCATTTCCCAATAAACACATCGTCTAGAGAGAGAGCATGAACCACCCCTGATTTCCTTAGCACTTACACTGAAGAATCTGCTTACTGAATCTAATCCAGGGCTAATGACAGATTATGACAGAATTGCTATGAAGGAATCAGAGATATTACATATTCTACATCATATATTTATATGACTTACTTTGTGTAGTTCATTATTTGCAATTGGTTTTAAGAATATTTCAGTGTTTATGCTTTTAAGATTTTTTTTAAATTCTCATTTCATTGTTAACATTCAGAGACTTTTAATTATCTAACAGTCAAGTAAGCGAGGAACAAGATAGCTGACAATAAAGGTTTTCTCGGCTCTTTCGTGAACAGTGTTTGTTCTTTGGAATTTAAGTTAAAGGACCCTGTAATGTGCACGGCCTGTTCTCAACATAGAAACATAGAAACATAGAAAATAGGTGCAGGAGTAGGCCATTCAGCCCTTCGAGCCTGCACCACCATTCAATATGATCATGGCTGATCATCCAACTCAGTATCCTGTACCTGCCTTCTCTCCATACCCCCTGATCCCTTTAGCCACAAGGGCCACATCTAACTCCCTCTTAAATATAGCCAATGAACTGGCCTCAACTACTTTCTGTGGCAGAGAGTTCTAGAGATTTACCACAACTTATAAGAAGGGTTTTTCTGGGCAATCTGCTCAAACAAGTAAGGAAACAGCAAGGGTAGGTGGCTCACTGTTTTGCAGTGATTGTTCACTAAACAAAAGTTTTATGAAAGTTCAACAACTTACAAAATAAATGTTCATAGTTTTTTTACAGGAAATGTGAAGCTTTGTTTTCATGATCTGAAAAACATATACCATAGACTATTTTACTATGAGAATTTCATAACACAAAGAGACAATTAGTGTGAGAAATATATAAGCTCCTCATCTAACACAAAATGGTGCTTTAAATAAATGTATCTGGAAGAAAAAAACAGCTATAAAGCCTAGTGGTGATATTCATCAGACTTCAGCAGAAATGATACTTTGCTTTAGATATTAGACTAAAGAGATAGAGCGTCGAAACAGGCCCTTCAGCCCATCGAGTCCGCGCTGACCAGCAATCACCCAATACAGTAGCACTATCCTACACTCTAGGGACTATTTACAGAAGCCAATAAACCTAAAAACCTGTGGTATGGGAGGAAACCCGAGCACCCGGAGACAACCCAGACAGGAAGAACATACAAACTCCATAGAGACAGCATCCCGAGGTCAGGGTTGAACCCAGTTCTTTTGCGCTGTAAGGCAGCAACTCTACTGCTGTGCCACAGTGCTGCCCCAATGGACAGGATCAGTTATCCAATTGTAGACTGAATCTAAAGGGGATTTGGAAATTTGGTGTGCAGACTTCAGCAATGTGGTGGGTCTGCGATTTTCAGTTCTAAGGAGAGACTAAAGAGCCTTAGTCTACCTTCCCTGGAGCAGCATAGTTTAAAAATGATACGATTGAGATATATCAAGTTATGAGGGGTATTGATAGGCTCGACTGCATTAAAATATTTCCTTATATCAAATGTAGATGAAACTGGAAAACGGGAGTAAAGGTTAAGAGATTTAGACGGAATCTAAGGGAGACCTTTGTCACCCCGAGTGTGAATACCTGGAGTGAGAGAAAGTTGCCTGAGAGAGTTATGAACACAGAGTCGCTGATAACATTTAAGAGTCTAGAGGAGTACTTGAATCACCCAGTCATTGGAGATCATAGACCATGTGCTAGAAGATGAGATTAATACAAATGGATACCCACTAGTTAGTGTGAATGTGTTGGGTGGAAAGTCCTGTTTTTTGCCGTAAGAATCTATGACTCTAATATAGAATAGAATAGAATGGCATTTTATTGTCACTATACACATGTACAATGAGATTAAAAGCAGCTCCTACTCAGTGCAGACATGTAATTAGTGCAAAAAACAAAAAACAAGACAAAGGGGGGGGGGGGGTGGGGGGATAAGGTGCACAGTTCTGTGGCGCTATATACATATCTATAAAAAGACAATGGATGAATAGAGTGAATAAATAGGATTCCTATATACAGTATGGGTTATTGCACATATTTTTAAAAATTACAGTTACAGTACAAATTACAGTAGGTGGATAGATGGAAGTCCGGGGGTTAGGCTGTGAAGTCAGTACATGTGTGAGTTCAGGGAGGTTATGGCTTTTGGAAAGCAACTGTTCTTGAGTCTGTTTGTCCTTGTTCTGATGCACCTATAGCGCCTCCCTGAGGGCAGCAGGTCGAACAGGCCAAATACAATACAATACAATACAATACAATTCAATTTATTGTCATTTGGACCCCGTGAGGTCCAAACGAAATGCCGTTTCTGCAGCCATACATTACAACAAATAGACCCAAGACACAACATATTTTACATAAACATCCATCACATTGCTGTGATGGAAGGCCAAAAAAACTTCTCTCTCCACTGCACTCTCCCCCCCCCCATGTCAGAGTCAAAGTCAAAGCCCCCGGCGGGCGATGGCGAATTGTCCCGTGGCCATTAAACCACGCCGGGTAATGCAAGTTCGCGCACCGGGTCTTGGTGTTAGAGCCCCCGGCGCGCGCTCGCAGCCCGCCGCCATTCCAAGCCGCGCGGGGCGGTGCTGTAAAGCCCCGCTCCAGGAGCTCTTCAACCCCGCAACTCGGGCGGGAGAAGTCGCCGTTGCGGAAGCCCCGAAAAGCGGTCTCCCTCCAGGGACCCGCGGGCTCCCGGTGTCACTGTCCGCCAAACCCGCAGTTGCAGCCACCGAATCTCCGGGGGTCGGGCCGCAGCAGCGTCCACCACAGCTCCACCCGCTCTGGACTCGGCCAGCTCCGCGACGGTGAGGTGAGTGTCGGCACTGGAGCCCCCGGTTTTCCTGTTGGAGGCCGCTCCTCGTTGCAGCCCCAACGACAACGGAGACCCGACAAAGAAAAGGTCGGGTCTCCCGTGCAGGGAGAGATTTAAAAGTTTCCCCCTCCCCCCCACACCACCCCCACCCCCCCACACACATACCCCAACAAAAATAACAAAAACTACATTAAAACATAGACATAAAATAATAAAAACGCAGACGAACTGCAGAGGCCGCTGCTGGCGAGAGCCGCGCCGCCTACCGGATACCAAATGCAGGATAGGAGCTGTCCTTGGTGATGTTCTTCGCCCTGCTGAGGCAGCGGGAGGTGTAAATGTCCATCAGGGAGGGGAGAGGGCAGCCAATGATCTTCTGTGCTGCCCTAACTACCCTCTGAAGCCTCTCCCTGTCTGCCATGGTGCAGCTGCCGTACCATGCTGTAATGCAGTATGTCAGCAGGCTCTCAATGGACGAGCGGTAGAAGGTCAGCAGCAGGTTGGAGTCCAGGTTGTGCTTCCTGAGGACCCTCAGGAAGTGCAGCCGCTGCTGAGCCTTCTTGATGACCGCTGTGATGTTGTCTGTCCAGGAGATGTCAGCGGAGATGAGGACGCCGAGAAACCGGAAGGTGTAGACCCTCTCCACACACTCGCCGTTGATGTATAGGGGGGCTAAGTCGGTGCTGTGCCTCCTGAAGTCGACAATGAGCTCTTAAGGAGCACAGGACATTTAGGGCCACTTTCTATTACTGCAAATATAGTACATTTATTTGAAAATAATTAAGACACACATCGAATTAATAAATAAGCCATTCACCTATCAAAGTGTGATTGATGCACCGGGTGTACCAGGGAGCCCAGTCAGCACTTCATCTGCTCTCATTCTCTTCCAGAAGACCATCAAAATCTCGAGTGGTTGCTTGGTCCCACCTCACTGATAGATATTGAAAACACGGGGGAGGACAGTCAGGAACCACTGAAGGCAGCTTTGTGTTCATCAAACCAGCATGTTCCTGCCCTTTAATGATATCACGCCCTGTTCCCCTTTCACACGAGTACCTTCCACATCAGTTGCTGCAACCTCCTCATTTCACTAACTGTAGCTTTGAAACTTTGAGACTTTAAACTATGTCTTGAATGAATGAATGAATGAATGAATGAAAGAATAAGTTTATTGGCCAAGTATTCACATACAAGGAATTTGCCTTGGTGCTCCGCCCACAAGTGACAACATGACATACAGAGACAGTTAAGAATGATACATAAAACATTAACAATAAAACATTATTGATTAAGCATGTGAATTAAATAAAAATACCAGAGCAAAAAGAGGCTACAGATTTTTGGTTATTGAGTACAGCTACTACTCATGGAAAAAAGTTGTTTTTATGTCTGGCTGTGGCAGCTTTGATAGTCCGGAGTCGCCTTTCAGATCTTACCCGCTCGCTTCCTGGCCCTTGCAGTAGCCAATTTGTCAATGGAGGGAAGGTTTCAGCCAATAACCTTCCCAGCTGATTGGACGATTCGCTGCAGCCTCCGGGTGTCGTGCTTGATGGTTGAGCCAAACCAGATCATGATGGAGAAGATGAGAACAGACTCTACGATGGCCGTATAGACTTGGACCATCATTGCCTGTGGCAGATTGTGTTTCCTCAGCTGCCGCAGGAAGTACATCCTCTGCTGTGCCTTTTTGACTATGGAGTCGATGGTAGCCCCCCACTTAAGGTCCTTGGAGATGATGGTTCCCAGGAACTTAAAAGACTCCACAGATGTGACTGTGCTGTTGTTGATGGTGAGTGGGGTGAGGGGAGGGGGAGCTCTCCTAAAGTCTACAATCAATTCCACTGTCTTAAGAGCATTGAGCTCTAGGTTGTTGTGATGGCACCAGGATGCCAGCTGTGACGCTTCCTGTCTGTAGGCAGATTCCTCCCCATCCTGGATCAGTCCTATCAGGATTGTGTCTTGAGATGTGTGCTGTGGTGATGCTTCAGAAAGGGGGATCTAGAATACAATCTGTCCTCATGAGATGGCTTTCCAGCACCTGTGACAGATAGTTCTGTTTGACTACATTGACTAACTCCAAATGACATGGTCAAACTGTTGTTTTCGAAGACTGTGGACTAGGTTTTTAACAGTGCTCGACAGCGCTAAATACTCTGAATAATAGCATCAGAATTTTGTAGTCTGCTTCCAGAATCTATCTATATTACTAAATCTCTGTTCTTGACCGCTTTTGGCCTTCTGTGCTGCGATTTTCGAGAGAACGCCACCACCTACGACCGTCATTTTTGGCCACCTCGCTCAGAGCCCCCCTCCGCCGCATGTGTGCCGAGGATTTTTCCCGTCGATGAAATATGACAGAGATATTAATGTTTTTACAAAATTCCCCATTCTCTCTGCTGCCCCTGCTGGAGGGAGGGGGAGTGACTATAAAACCAGGAAGTGGTGTGCCTCAATCAGTCTCTGCAAGTGGTGTGCCTCAATCAGTCTCTGCAAGTGGTGTGCCTCAATCAGAGCTCTGAATAACACTGAACAAATGTCTCCACAGCTGTGAGTACCCATAATGTGGTTTGAAAATGAAAATATGGTTAGTTTGAGGGGAAAAAAGCACTGCCTGCAAATGGTTGTTTGGGTTGAAGTAAAAAGGCACCCTCTCTCTCTCTCTCCCCCCCTGTCTCTCTCCCCTTCTCTCTCTCCCCCTCCCCCCTCCCCCCCTCTCTCCCCCCCTCTCTCTCCCCCCCCCTCTCTCCCCCCCTCTCTCTCCCTCCCCTCTCTCCCCCCCTCTCTCTCCCCCCCTCTCTCTCCCCCCCTCTCTCTCCCCCCCTCTCTCTCCCCCCCTCTCTCTCCCCCCCTCTCTCTCCCCCCCTCTCTCTCCCCCCCCCTCTCTCCCCCCTCTCTCTCCCCCCCCTCTGTCCCCCTCTCTCTCCCACCCTCTCTCTCCCACCCTCTTTCCTCTCCCCCCCTCTCTCCTCTCCCCCCCCTCTCCTCTCCCCCCCTCTCCTCTCCCCCCCCTCACCTCTCCTCTCCTCTCCCCCTCCTCTTCCCCCCCTCCCCTCCTCGCCCCCCTCTCCCTCCCTCTCCTCCCCCCCTCCACCCTCCCACCCTCCTGCCCCCCCTCTCTCTCTCTCTCCCCTCGTTTTCTCCCTCTCCTCCCCTCCATCCCCTCCCCCACCGTCCCTCCCCTAAACCCCCCTCCCCTCCACACACCCTACCCCTTCCCTCCACCCCCCCTCCCTCTCCCTGCTCCCCACCTCTCCCTCTCCCCTCACCCCCTCTCAGCACACCCTCTCGCTCCCCCCCTCCCCCCCTCTCTGCTCCTCCCTCCCCCCTCTCTCTCCCCTCCATCCCCTCCCCCACCCTCCCTCCCTCCCCTAAACCCCCTCCCCTCCACACCCCCTACCCTCTTCCCTCCACCCCCCCCTCCCTCCCCCTCCCTGCTCCCCACCTCTCCCCCTCACTCCCCTCTCAGCACCCCCTCTCTCTCCCCCTCACTCTCACCCTCTCTCTCTCCTCCCCACCTTTCCCCCCTCACCCATCCTCCCTCTTCTCCTCCTCTCCACCCCCATCCCTCTTGCCCCTCTCTCCCTCTCTCTCTCTCCCCCTCTCTCTCTCTCCCTCTCTCTCTCCCCCTCTCTCTCTCTCTCCCCCTCTCTCTCTCTCCCTCTCTTCCCCTCTTTCTCTCCACCTCTCTCCCCCTCTCTCCTCCTCCCCCTTCTCTCCTCTCCTCTCCCCCCTCTCCTCTCCCCCCCTCTCCTCTCCCCCCTCTCCTCTCCCTCCCCCTCTCCATTCCCTCCCCCTCTCCTCTCCCCCCATCTCCTCTCCCCCCTCTCTCTCTCTCCTCTTTTTCTCCCCTCCATCCCCTCCCCCACCGTCCCTCCCCTAAACCCCCCTCCCCTCCTCACACCCCTACCCCGTTCCCTCCACCCTCCCTCCCCCTCCCTGCTCCCCACCTCTCCCCGCCCCTCATCTCACCCCCCTCTCTCCTCCCCCTCTCTCCTCCCCCCCCTCTCTCCTCCCCCCCCTCTCTCCTCCCCCCCCTCTCTCCTCCCCCCCTCTCTCCTCCCCCTCTCTCCTCCCCCTCTCTCCTCCCCCTCTCTCCTCCCCCTCCCCCCTCTCTCCTCACCTCCTCCCCCTCCTCTCTCTCTCTCCCCTCCTCCCCTCCATCCCCTCCCCCACCCTCCCTCCCCTAAACTCCCTCCCCTCCACACCCCCTACCCTCCCCCCCCCCTCTAGATGTGGCTGCAAGTTGGGGGCTATGTGTCAGTAGATAGGGTGGTTATGGGGTAAAAGGAGCAAATTAATAATATTAAAATAATATCAAGGGGGGTAATTAGCGTAACTGCACTTGAATTTGGTGGTCTTGCACCCTGCTTGAAGTGGAATGAAACTGCACTTGCATTTGGTGGTCTTGCACCCTGCTTGAAGTGGTCGGCAACTGCACTTGAATTTGGTGGCCTTGCACCCTGCTTGAAATGGCATGAAACTGCACTTGGGATATACAACATCCATATCCCATTTGGTGAGGGCGAGTGGGAGTGAAGCAGAATACGAGGGCCCACAAAACAACAGAGTAAACCTTTGACAGAGGCAATGTCACATCCTCAGCTCAACTGACTGACAAAGCAGTCTTTTTACAATGCTTCTGAAGCCATCAAAAACTATTAAAAGTTAAATAATTAAACATTTATATGTTGTACGTGATATTAAACAAAGATAATCACATACAAAACCAACTAAATACTTGTGACTAATTTTAAACATTAAATTAGGGCAGCAGTAAAGTTGCTGCCTTACAGTGCCAGAGATCCAGATTCGATCCTAGCTACGGGTGCTGTCTGTATAGAGTTTGTGTCTTCTCCCTGTGACCACATGATTTGCTCTGGGTGCTCCGGTTTTCCCCCACAACGCAGACGTACATGTTGTTCAAGAAGGAACTGCAGATGCTGGAAGATCGAAGGTACACAAAAATGCTGGAGAAACTCAGCGGGTGCAGCAGCATCTATGGAGCGAAGGAAATAGGTGACGTTTCGGGCCGAAACCCTTCTTCAGACTGACGTACAGGTTTGTAGGTTAACTGCCTTCAGTAAAATTGTTAATTGTCCCTAGTGTGCAGCATAGCGCTAGTGTATGGGGTGATCGCTGGTCAGCACAGACTCGGTGGACCAAATGGCCTGTTTCCATGCTGTATCTCCAAAGTCTATTTATCGTAATCAAAAATAATTAAAGCATTATTTCCTCTTATTCTTACCTTTCTTCCTCATGGCCGTAATCTCTCCATTCAAATTGAATCAGGTTGAAAGATCCAGTGAAACGTCTAACCAGGTACAGTCTCTTCCAACAGTTTCTCCAGCATGACAACGAGAGAACACCAGCAAGCTCATGCCCATCACATTCCTGCATGAGTCTCGAACATGACAAATGTTGGCATTCAGACGAGGAAATTCCAGCATTTCTCAACCCCATCACCCCCTCCATCTAAGCCCCATTTCTGCAAGGGAAGAAACGCCAGTGTCCCCCTATTCCTTGCAGGTTCTCATCAGTTGAGGTACAATGTTCATTTCCACAACCGGAACCACATCATACTGGAAATTAAAAGCACTTTTGCAATTACTTGACAAATCCATTCACAGGTTTGTACCAGTGTCAGCCACTTTTTTTTATAACAAATTATTCTGGGATAATTTCCAATAAAATATAATCAAAATATAACTTGCTGCCTCCTGAGATTTGGAAGCATATGCCATGAAAATCAGTGTCTTCTTATGAATATATTGTGAAATATCAGATACACTTATAAACACACCCTATATAATTTCCCAGTATATAAATGTTAAATTAGCATTCTGCCTTACCTACTCCAAATAGTCTAGTTGCCCCCAACAAACCAAATATAAGCAGAACGAGAGGGGAGGTATTTTAAACACAAGCGAACTCCAATATATTACATATTTTTGGAATGCAAACATATTTTATCATAATCTTCTGTGTAATTAAATGCTAAAAACTTAGCTATTGTTTTTACCATATATTGCTATGAATAAAATGCAATTTTGGCTGGTTGTTATTTTAAATGAAACATTGTCAGTTTTTCTTTCATATTCAGTCATTGCCAGCAATTCTACCACTCATTGGAAACCCCGATTTCCTTTTCTGGAGGTGATGACGAGCAGCTTTTTTGAACTGCTGTAGTCCAGCTGGTAAAGTTACTCCCGTAATGTTCTTACGCGATCAATAACAGAATTGTTTAAGAAGGAACTGCAGATGCTGGAAAAATCGAATGTAGACAGAAAAATGCTGGAGAAACTCAGCGGGTGAGGCAGCATCTATGGAGAAAAGGAGTAGGCAACGTGTTGGATCGATCCCCTTCTTCAGACTGATGTCGGGAGGAGGACGGGAAAATTTGAGAATTGTTGCTCAGTGATGCTGAAGAACAGGAATGTATATTGCAAGGTTGGGATGATGTGCAACTTGGAGGGGAACTTGGAGGTGATGACATTTCCCATGCCCTTGCCTTACAAGGTGGTGCAGGTAATTCAGAGATATTATGGAACAGTTACAAAACTTCACACAAGCAATAAATATTATTACTTTATATCATGATAGGCAGTGTGTAAAAAGCATAGAACATTTTAAAGAAACTTGTGTATAACTCTGCTAATGATTTTCATTATTGAAATTTACATTGATAAAAGTCACAATATCAAAGAGTTTGATGTGTTTAAATCATGATACATTAGAATCATTGAGCCAGACAGCACAGAAACAGGTGTTTCAGCCCAACTCAACCATGTTGCCCAAGATGCCATTAGTGTTTAGTTTAGAGATACAATGCGGAAACAGGCCCTCCGGCCCACCAAGTCCACACCGACTAGCGATCCCCACACATTAACACTATCCTACTAATAAACTCACTTGAACTTGAACTTGAACATTTACACCAAGAAAATTAACCTTCAAACCTGCACGTCTTTGGAATGTGGGAGGAAACCGTAGATCTTGGGGAAAACCCACGTGGTCATGGGGAGAACGTACAAACTCCATACAGACAGCACCCATAGTCGGGCTCGAACCCGAGTCCGTTGGAATGTAAGCGCTGTAACGCAGCAACTCTACCACTGCCCATTGTAGAGCACAAATGAAATTTTAACACACATGATTGACTTTGACTCCTAAATCTAGTGTCATAGCATGAACATCTTTGGGATTCCGTTGAATTTATTCTCTGGGCCTTTGAGCCATTTAACAAGTAGGTACAAGACTAAATTTATCCAACACAGGTTTTCCGTGTTGGCAACATCAGTAAGAGGTTTCTGACACTGTAAACTCAATGTTAACTCAAGATTGTTTTTTGTGACTAGGGTAGAGAATAGGAATGAAATGACATCCTCCTCTCACTTCATTCTCCACTCACTTTTGCCAAGATTCACTCTGGAGCCACCTTCTTAAATCTCATGGCCTAAGAGCCTCCCTTTGTTACTTATAAATGTATTTGTTTATTCATACCTATGGCCTCTGCTTGTAATCAGTAGATCAGTCTGAAGAAAGGTCTTGACCCGAAACGTCGCCTATTCCTATTCCACAGATGCTGCTTCACCCACTGAGTTTCTCCAGCATTTTTGTCTAGCCTCTACTTGTAATCTATCTCTCCTTGGTTTACCATCCATTCTCAACATACCTTCAGACTTTTTTTTCAACCCTCTATCCATTTCATCAAACCTGGTAACCCAATCTGGTGAATCATTGTTGAACTCCCTCAATTACAAGTTTGTTATTTTGTTAAGAAATCCAAAACAGTGCACAATATTCCAAGTACAGCATCACAATTGTCTATGTCACAGTTTTGATATTGTATAATATTTCAGTAAATTGTTTTTTTATTATTATTATACTGTAGAACAAAATGCTCCTGAGTGTTTTTTAAATACTATTTCAGTTACTAGAACATCCCTAAACATTTTCACTAGGAACACAATTGAATAACTATTGCAGTGTGCTTTCTGTAAAGAGGTGGGCTGATTTATGTAAGAAGGAACTGCAGATGCTGGTTTAAACTGAAGATAGACACAAAAATCAGGAGTAACTCAGTGGTGGGACAGGCAGCACCTCTGGAGAGAAGGAATTGGTGATGTTTCGGGTCGAGACCCTTCTTCAGACTGGTTAGAGATAAGGGAAACGAGAGATATAGACAGTGATGTGGCGAGATAAAGAACAATGAATGAAAGATATGCAAAAAAGTAATGATGATAAAGGAAACAGGCCAATCACAGTTGGCTGTACGTAGTGTGACAATGAGAAACTAGTGTGATTTGGGTGGGGAGGGATAGAGAGAGAGGGAATGCCGGAGCTACCTGAAGTGAGAGAAATCAATATTCATACCACTCGGCTGTAAGCTGCCCAAGCGAAATATGAGATGCTGTTCCTCCAATTTGCATTTAGCTTCACTCTGACAATGGATGAGATCTAGGACAGAAAGGTCTGTGTAGGAGTGGGAAGGTGAATTAAAGTGTCCAGCAACCGGGAGATCAGGTAGGTTCAGGCGGGCTGTGTGAAGGTGTTCCACAAAGCGATCACCCAGTCTGCGTTTGGTCTTGCCGATGTATAAGAATCCACATCTTGAACAACGGATACAGTAGATGAGGTTGGAGGAGATGTAAGTGAACCTCTGCCTAACCTGAAAGGACTGTTGTGGTCCCTGGACAGAGTCAAGGGAGGAGGTATAGGGACAGATGTTGCATGTTCTGAGGTTGCAGGGAAAGGTACCTGGGGAGGGGGTGGTTTGGGTGGGAAGTAATGAGTTAACCAATGTCTATTATTTATTGTCTCTCCAGGATTGTCTATGATTTCACTGCCTAAGTTCTGAGATATTGAGGTTAATTTTATTTATTTTATTATTGTGAGCAAAGAAAAGTAGCTTTCACATCTGAACTAATTATCCCCTCTGATAGCTCTGCACAATTCTGGAAAAGCTCAGCCATTAAGAAAAATTCTGTTTTAGCTCATTTTGAAAGCAGGAGCAACATCTAGCCACATGCCGGCACAAACTAATGTTCGTCAACACAAGCATAATTGTATATACAGAGCCAGATACTCATATCATAAGCACACATCTCAATCATGTACATACTCACAAGTGTACTCACGCACTAAAGTATACATTTAACCTCAATGATACTGCACAGAATGCTACAGAGGCCATTGCTGTATTTACTTGTCCTTTAACATTGGAACATAGTCCCTTTTTATTTTTACTCCAGATCTTGATTTTATTGCATGTAATCTTCAGCCAGGACATTAGTACGTTTAGAATGAATGGGAACTTTATTGCAAGAAACAGTTCAATCAATGCCCTTTTCTCCCCTATGGACATATTATATTTAACTCAAGTACTTTCAGCTTGTAATTCTTTGGTGCTGGGAACTGTAAATATTTCACTCCCCGAAGTCCAATGCCATAACTTTCAATTTGTGCAGTTATTGAAAGAATTAGAAAGGATATCACACATAGAAAAACACACAGACTCACGCACACACACGTCTAGAGATTCAGTCTGCATTGTGGAGTAACCCTGCATGAGTGATTGGAGTATAGACATACCAAAGCTCTTCCGCCAACAAAAGGTTTAGCTATCACACAAAAGCAAGTCTAATTTGAGTTTCCCCCAACAGGTATGCTGAGAGTTATATTAGAAAAAAAGGTCCATTTGTAAACACAACAAATGCAAATCAATTGGATATGGCAGAAAACCAACGTCAGAGCGCACTGCACTTGGAGTCTCTGAGGAAAATATGATGAATTGCAGAAGGTAGAGAATAAATCATGGCCACTTCTCTTGGACAATGAGGAAACTCTCCTGAATCATCCTTCTTTGAGGGGAAAGGGAAACAAAGTAATGTTGAGATTGTACAGGTTGCCTCAGTACTCAAGAGTCCACGACGCTGCTATTATTACAAGTTTCAGACATCCACATTCTGCATTGATAATGCTAGATCCATTTTATTTTCATCTATTCACATCATTATCAGGATGATAGAAATTATAGCAAACAATGGCATTTGATATGGAAACACTATTGTTGCTCCAGAATCAGCACCCTCCACCCCTCTCAATATAGCTCTGCATTACAAATACCAGTTTCTTAAAGATTCATCAATGCAATGGAGCACCCTACTAGAATATCTTTCCCAATATCTATATAATTAAAAGTATCATCTTGACCACTTCCTGTCAGTCACTCTGCAGGATTGCGAGAAAGAGTCCACAACTGTGATTCCAAGCTGTGAATCAACTGAGCTGTAAGTTTGCAAGGTACTTGCAATAAATGATTTGTTAGCCATTAATGACAATGCCATGAGTTGTTTGGCCTGCTGCCCTGCCTGTGCTTGAAAGTGCAATGCTTAATTGAAAATGAAATGAAATGACAATGCCAAGAGTTGTTTGACCTGCTGCCCTGCCTGTGCTTGAAACGGCAATGCTTTATTAAGTCTGACTGTGTTTGGAAGGAATAAATGCTTCATTAGGTCTGACTGTGTTTGGAAGGAATAAATGCTTTATTAGGTCCGACTGTGTTTGGAAGGAATAAATGCTTTATTAGGTCCGATTGTGTTTAGTCCAAAAGTCCCGCTCATTTCGTGACTTCCGCTTAGTGGAGCGGTTGCGCTGATTGCGTAATTTCCAGTGAGTGCAGAGGTCGCGCTGATTGCGGAAGTACCGCTGACTGCAGAAGCCCCATAGTGGAGAGGCCACACCCAGCCCTGTGAGTAGATTCAAGAAAGTTTACTGTCATATATATGGTGTGTGAGTCCGTGAGTGTGTGTGTGTGTGTGTGTGTGTGTGTGTGTGTGTGTGTGTGTGTGTGTGTGTGTGTGTGTGTGTGTGCGTGCATGAGTGTATGTGTGTGTGAGCGTGCGTGTACGGTTGAGTGTGTGTGTGTGTGTGTGTATGTATGAGGGCGTGTGTGAGTGAGTGTGTGTGAGTGTGAGAGTGTATGTGTGTTAGTCTAGTATGCAATATATAAACAACATAGAACTTGAGTCCAAGTCTTTATTCACAGTTGTCACCATCATTGATCACAGTGAAAGCGCAAGACGTGCATTTGGGTGAGGGAGTGAACATATATATTACAAAATCTCTAACGTAATTTTATCACACTAACCCCAGCAATTCATCATAAGCTATGTATTTGAATTTTAATTAATTGACTGGTGGTTAAAAAGAATGAACAAAGTTTTCCACCTGAAATATTAATCTCACTTTAATGATCTGAGGAATCTACTGCGCTTTTGGCACCTTCTAATTAAAATTCTCATTATTTTGTAATTTATGAATTATGGAGGTTTTTTGCTATTTGTTTCTAATTTAACACACAAAATCACACAAAGTTTCTTCCTACAGTTTCTAATTTAACTCAAGATTGGCTGCATTTTGAAAGTACATCCTTTGATTATAAAGTTCTTTGGGGCTTTTTTTCTATAGTTCTTAGGTTCCATCCTTTCAGATAACAGGAACACCCGCTGTAATACATTTGATCATGGGATAATGATGCAACCTGTCATCTCTGGTTTCTGTCCCAGAATTCCTATATACAATTACCATTTGCATCAGACTGTTTTTTCCTTCTTGTCTGTTCGTCTATTTTATCCCCACTGCTCCACTCTCTTCAAATAGACGAAATAAATATGTTTGAGCAGTTAATGCTACATTCGAGCTGGTGGAAATGTTGCATTTAATGTGAGTCATAGGATTTTTTCATATTTTCTTTAACATTTATATGTTGATGGTAGAGTATTAATCTGAAGATATATATTTCATGCATCATACATTATTTTGCAAATTGCAATAAATAGAAGTATTAGTAATTGCACTGTCAATTATATCTAAATAAGATATACATATCTCATTTAAAAAATGCTAATCGAGCAAAAATAGACAGTCTCTGTTCACCATCCTAATCATATTATAACCTCTAAAAGCTCTTTTTTCCTAATATCTGCAATATTCAAAATTAAATTACTGGGAAAAACTCGATTAATAATGTAGTAGTCTCATCCCTTAAATTATTTCAGGTATGATCTGTATATATATGGAAATGCTTGTACTGACTGTCCTCCTGCATCAGTAATCTTAATCCATGCAAGTTTAACTTGCAATGGATAAGGATTTTGTTCCCTTAATGCACAGATCGGCAGCTAGAGAGTATTAGAGGTGAAAATTTATTCTAGACTCATGAATTGTATAATGCAACATGCAAAACCACCCAAATAATATGCATTTTAAGCAAGGCCTGAGCCATCGGCGGAGCCATAAACAATAGGTGAACAAGCGTGTTTAAAATATGTTGGGCCTAAATGTCACATTAAATAGTCCTTTGCACAAGTATCAATATACAACAAAAGAAGATTGCCCATCATTCGATTTACTTTTTTGCATATTCATTGCATGGGATGCAGACATTGCATGCAATGCCAGTATTTATTGGCCATCGCTATACTTAAGTATCACCCACATTGGATTTAAATATATGTCAGACCAGGCAAGGATTGAAGATTTTCTCAAAGAGCTTATGAAGCTTTCAGAAAGCTCTGAAACAGCTTGCACCTGTACCTCGGTACACGTGACAATAAACTAAACTGAAACTGAGAATTTCTCCGCTGAAGGACATTAGAGAATCAAGTAGCCTATTGTAACTGGATTACTTTTTTTTTAAACCCAGAATTTTAGGTTCATTCAACATACTGGAGGTCAATATTTACTACTAAATTAACAGGAACATATACACAAATACTAAGGCCAGATGAGTAACTCTGGGACCATGTATACAGCGGCAAATAAATCACCACCCGATTCCCCGGAGACTATCATATACAAGGCAGAATTAAAGATCTACCTACACCTTTGACATCTACCACCCAGGAGAAGGATAATGGGAATGTGGGAACTCCACCAATTTGCACTGCTTGGATATTGGATACTGGAACCCACATCTAAATGCACCTTCCCAAACACTTCAGGAAGGCAACTCACCAAAGACAGTCATAAACAGGCAGTAAATACTGACATTATCAATGCCACTACATCCCATCAAAAATCCAAATTGCCCACACCGACTAACATGCCCCAACTATACCAGTGCCACCTGCCTGTGTTATGCCCATATCCCTATAAACATGTTCTATCTATGTACCTGTCTAATTGTTTCTGAAACGCTGCAATAGTCCATGCCTCAATTCCCTCCTCTAGCAGCTCATTCCATACACCCACCAGAGATTCAAGGTGCTGAGCATTATTCCAAATGCTTCATTTTAAGTAGTTACTAGACTAAGTGGGACCCATTGGGTCCCTGTCCCATGGGAGGCCTGTTCCCCCAACGCAACCCATTCACCAATGCAATATTCCACCACTCACCCATTCCCCCAATGCAACCGGACCCCCAATGGAATATTGCACCACTCACGCATAGCCCCCAACTGTGCAGGCACGGTTAATTTCCCCTCAACCCCCAGCACTCCCTCCCCCTCCTCTTCACTCTCCCTCTTCCTTCCCCTCTCCTCCTCCTCTCCCCAATCCCTGCCTCACCTCTCCCTGCTTCTCCTTTCCCCTACCCTCAGACACTCACTCCATATCTCCTCACCTCTCCCTAACCCCATCCTATCCCTCTATCCCCCACTCCTCACCTCACCCTATCCCCCCCCACTTTCCCTCCTGACCTTCCCCACTGCCCTCCTCTCCCTCTATCCCCCACTCCCTACTTCCCCCACTCCCACCCTCCTCTCCCTCTATTCCCCCTCCCCCCCACTCTCCTCATCTCCCCCACTTTCCCCTTCACCCTCCCTTCCCCTTCCTCAATCCCCCCCCCACTCTCCCTCCTCACCTCCCCAGGATCTTTCCCCTCTCCTCCTACCCAATCTCTCCCTCACCTCTCCTTCCCCTACCCTCAGTCACACCCTCCCTCCCTCCATAAAAACCAGCATCTGCAGTTCCTTCCTCCACAGGTCATTCATTGTTAGCAGTGGTTTAGATCCCTTTCACTTGACAATTGGACCAGTTTGCGCGCGTGCGTGTGTGCGTGTGTGTGTGAGTGTATGTGTGTGAATGAATGAGTGTGTGAGTGAGTGAGTAGTGAATGAGTGAATGAGTTTGTTACTCAAACTCCGCGCAAACTGCTCGGCCACCCTGCAACCCGACTCTCCCTCACTCCCTCTGCCCACTCCGGCTCAGCCGCCACTCGGCCCGTCCCCGTCCTGTCCAACCACCCGCCGCTGCCACTCTGCCCGTCCCCACCCGGCTACCTGTTCGCTGCCGCCACCTCCGGGGGGGATGGAGAGAGTGTTCATCAGGGTGGGCACCATGAGTTTCGATGAGCTGGTGGAGAAGATGTCTTCCGATAAGGCCGTGAGGGTGAGTTACCGCAACGGCGGTGGCAGAAGAGAAGGACCCGGGGGAAAGGGTAAATGGGGAGGGTGGGCGGGGGAGACGGGTGAGTGATAGGGGAGAGAGAGACAGGACCAGGGTCTCCACTGGGCCTCCACTGAACCCAATCCCACGCCGGTGGTGGGAGAGACGATAAACAAGTTACTGTGAGGAGGGGAGAGAGGAGTTTGTGAATGAGGCGGGACAGGCCGTTGCCATGGGGCAGGAAGGGGCGTCACCATCCCGGCCATGGCATTGACTGACAGGAATCTGCGCACGAGCGGGTATTAAGATTTTTAAACCTCGACAGCTTTTACAATATACCACCGGTCGGAAGAAAACTTGCTGCACTCGCAGCACAGGAGAACGGTGAGTAACCTGGCAAAAAATTGTAGCGCTATCATGTACCGTTTTAGTGCAAATAGAAAGACCCTGCAAACCGGAAGGACAGACAGACAGGCAGTCAGACAGTCAGACAGTCAGTGTTCAAAAGGGAACTGCAGATGCTGGAATATCGAAGGTACACAAAATTGCTGGAGGAACTCAGCGGGTGCAGCAGCATCTATGGAGCGAAGGAAATAGGCGACGTTTCGGGCCGAAACCCTTCGGGTCTGAAGAAGGGTTTCGGCCCGAAACGTCGCCTATTTCCTTCGCTCCATAGATGCTGCTGCACCCGCTGAGTTCCTCCAGCAATTTTGTGTGCCAGTCAGACAGTCAGACAGTCAGACAGTCAGACAGTCAGACCAGAGATTCCCAGGTGTCAGTGAGGATGACTGAGAATGTCCTTGAGGCACCAGCAGCTTCATGCCAACAATGGTCTTTGTTACGTGCTGTAATAGCCACCTAGCAAACCCTTTATGATCCTTCCTTCCCAGTCAATAGGTCTTCATTCCCAGTCAATGCAATGTAATGTTTTAAATGGTTATCCATTCATCATACTCGATCTGACCATTATTTAAACTCTAAATCAATTTTGGCACTACAATTCCTGCATCACACAAGCAATGTATTGGTTCTAGTCTTCATTGTGCTAATTGATCCCCTGATACATTTGTTTGAGAACATTTGTACATTTATACTGCTGTAATTTGAAGGTGGGCTTGCCAGATTTCATTCTTTGTTTCTGGAATCTTGCTAACGTTATACAAATAATACATATCCTCTTTAAACAATGCAAGATGACAGAATTTTACCCCAGTTTGAAAAGATCAATGAAAAACCTATCATAAACATAAGCAACAGAACTAGGAAGATGAAAGAGTTTGCAGTGGTTAATTGGAAGAACACATTAATGGCATAAGGTGCAAATGCAAAGATTGGCATTTAAAAAAATAATGCATCAGTTGCAAAAGAAAAATATCTTCTTACAGCACGAAACCCCAAGAGGAAAACTGATTGGCTGACAAGAGAAATTAAAGATCATGTTAAATTCAAGAAAGAGGCTTATAGAGTTGCCAGAAAGAGCAGTAGGACTAAGAACATTTTGAACTCAGCAAACGAGAACCAACAAATTGATTTTTTTTTAAAGGTGAAATGGAGTACGAGAATAGATTGGCAAGAAACATAACAACAGAGTGTAAGACTTTTATAGATACATAAAAGAAATAAAAACTAGAGAAGGCAAATATACGCTCGCAGAGAGACAGGAAAATCTATAATGAGAAACAAGGAAGTGGCAGTGAAGTTAAACAATTATCTTGCATTTATCTTCACAGAAGACGACGTACAAGAATGAGGACCCGAAGAAACATACTTTTCATCAGAAAATAATTGTAGAAAAGTCGTGAGCTTGAAAGTTGAAAAGTCCCAACAGCCTGATGATCAACATCCGAAAGGTTTGAAGAGGTTAGGTTTTTGAGATAGCGACTGATCCAGTTATCATCTTAGGTAGACAAAAATGCTGGAGAAACTCAGCGGGTGCAACAGCATCTATGGAGCGAAGGAAATAGGCAACGTTTCGGGCTGAAACCCTTCTTCAGAAGAATGGTCTGAAGCATCTGCAGTTCCTTCTTAAACACCAGTTATCATCTTCCTGGGAGCTAGATATTTACGTGGATTCGAGGGCAGCACTATTTAAGAAAGGAGGGAAAGAAAAAAACCAGGGAACTATCTAACCTAAGTAATAAAAAAAATGCTGGAATTTGGAATGAAGACTAAAATAACAGAGCACCTTGAATAGGATTGGGCAGGGTCAAACAGGGTCAAACATGGATATATAGAATTATATATAGAATTATACAATTAGAATTGCAGTCACTGATGTGCCTTCTCGGGTCCCCATGGCCCCCAAAGACATTGTAAATCAGTCATCTGGTCCTGACATTGTACCTGGTCACATTTGCAAAACCTGCGCGGACCAACTGGCTGGACTTTTGGGGGAAATCTTCCAACTCACATTACAGAGGTCTGAGGTTCACATCTGCTTTAAAAGGCCATCAACAAAACAAGAAAAAGGTGATCGCCTCAATGACTATTGACCAGTTGCACTAACGCCCATGGTGATGGTGCTTTGAGGGCTTGGTTATGGCGCATATCAACTCCTACCTTGATAACCATCGGCACAGGGCACCTCAAGGATATGTGCTCATTTCCACTCACTGAATGCCCATGAATGTGTAGCTGGACAAGGTCCAACTCCATCTTTAAATTCATTGATGACACCACCATTGTTGGACGAATTACAAGTAATGATGATTCAAAATTTAGGAGGCATATCGACCGTCTGATTGAATAGTGCCAGAACAATAACCTTGCTCTCAACACCAGTAAAACCAAGCAACTGATTGTCGACTTTAGAAGAGGAAAGGTGAGGGTCCATAAATCCATCTTCATCGATGGGTTAATGGTAGAGAATGTCCACAATTTCAAGTTTCTGGGCTTGCTTGTCTCTGAAGATCTGTCCTGGGCCCAGCACATAAAGAAAGCTCATTAATGCCTCTACATCCTTAGAACATTTGTCAGGTTTATACATACAGTGTGGAAAAAAGCCCTTGTGACCCACCCACTCCACGCCGACCAACCATCACCCATACACTAGTTCTATCTTACACACGAGGAACAATTTACAGAAGCCAATTAACCTACAAACCTACTCGTCTTTGGAATGTGGAGGAAACTTGAGCACCTGGAGAAAACAGGGAGAACATACAAACTTCGTGCAGATAGCACATGTAGTCAGGATTGAACCCGGGTCTCTGGCGCTGTAAGGCAGCAACTCTGCTGCTGCCCTATTGTGCCACCCCTTGTTGAAGATTGCAAAAAATGGTGGATACTAACCGGTCCATCGCGGATCTCCCCGCCATCGAAAGGATTTATAGGAGGCGCCATCAAACATCCACACCACCCTGGCCACAGTCTCATTTCATTCCTGTCATCATGTAGAAGGTGTAGGAGTCTGAATACTATGACCTCCAAGTTCAGGAACAGCTTCTTCCCAACAACCATCCGTCTTGAACACTATAAGCACCAACTAAACAACATTTAAGAAACATTTAGACAGGTACCTGGATAGGACAGGTTTAAAGGGATGTGGGCCAAATGCAGGTAGGTGGGACGTGTAGATGGGGCATGTTGGCCGGTGTGGGCAAGTTGGGCCTAAGGGCCTGTTTCCATGCTGTAAGACTCTATGACTATAAACTACAAACTATGTATTGAACTCTTGTTAATTTTGTTATCTTTTGTTTCTTGTATTGTCTGAGTACTGTGTTCTGTGTACTGAGTACTGTATTATTCTGCTGCAAATAAGAATTTCATTGTGCCGTTTTTGGTACATATGGCAATTAAACACTCTTGACTCTTGAATGTGGCAGTCCACATCATTCCCCATTGATCAGCCTCAACCAATTCCAAACAAAGTGTGGAGAACTCAGCAGGTCAGGCATCTGCACAGGAAACGACATACATGGAACAAGCACAGGCCCTTTGGCCCACATTGTCTGTGCCAAACATGATGCCAGGTTAAACTAATCTTTTCTGCCTCCACATGATCCATATGTCTTGCATATGCGTACGTGTAACTAAACACCTCTCAAAGGCCACTATCATACATGCTGCCACCACCAACACTGGCAACGTTCCAGGCCCCATTCACCCTCGGTGTAAAAAACTTTTCCCACGCACCTCCTTTAAATTTTGAATTTTTAATAATTGAGCCAGTAATGATTCAATCCTATTGTAAATTGCACTGCAAATCTTACCACTAGTTTTGGAAGGATTAAATGAAGTTTGCATGGTATGCCAAGCCATAATTACTGCTGAGAAAACCATCTGGCCCTGAAACTTTACCTTGTCGAATTGCACTGTGATTTCCTCACATGACTGTTTCAACATATACGGCATTTAACCATTTTTTTATTTTTTTTAATTCATGATTCAGGTTCTACTTTAATTACGTCTACATTCAAATCTACATTTAGCAACCTGAATAATCTTTACAAAGTTCAAAAAACAAGTCAAGTTGAGTTTATTGTCATATTGCACAAGTACGGTGAGGTAGAGGTACAATGAAAATCTTGCTTGCAGCAGCATCAAGGGCAACATAGACTCACCAATGTCTACAGACTTGCAGTAGAGAGCATCTTATTGGGATGCATCACACCCTAGTTTGGGAACGGCTCCATCCAAGACTGCAAGAAATTGCAGAGTTGTGAACATAGCCCAGACCATCTCACAAACCAGCCTCCCTTCCATTGACTCCATCTACACTTCACGCAGCCTTGGCAAGGCTACCAGCATAATCAAGGATTAGTCTCCCCCCAGTTACTCCCTCCTATCCCCTCTCCCATCAGGCAAGATTCAGGAACAGTTTCTTCCCAACTGTTTTCGGGCACTTCAACAGTCCACTCATCAGCCAGAGTGCAGTCCTGACCTCCCATCTACCTCATTGGAGGTCGTTGAACTAATCAGACTTTATCAGACTTTATCAGACTTCGATGTTATATCTTTGCACTAGATTTTGTACATTTTATCCTTTATCTATACACTATGGATGTCTTGATTTATAATCTTTTATAACCTTTATAATCTTTTTTCTGACTGGATAGCATGAAAAAAAAAAACCTTTTCACTGTACCTCGGAACACATGACAATAGTAAACTAAACTAAACGATAAGACAATTTCTGATTACAGCCCTTCTGCCTGCAGATTTCAAACTTAAAAGGGCAAACCGTGAGTATAATAGTATTCTCCTGCATGCTGCCTGCAAAATGTTGTATCTCTCTGGCGCCATCTTGTAACATAAAAAGAAATCACTTTCATGAGAATTCAGCTGTACTCTTTCTACATGGTAAAAGAGGTTCTAGTGGTGTACACCTGCTCCTCACTCCAATGTTGGTCTGTGATTAGGCACTCAATCCGTTGCTGAACACCAGGGATTGTTTGGCCTAAAGCCAGATAGTAGTAGATGTTACAGAAAAGAAAAGTTGTCATCACAGTTGGGTAGACCACTGTACCACGGACCACAATTTCAGGTCGTTGAACTCCAACAGCTTTGGATCGTTATCATTGCCAATTCAGCCTTCAATATAAATAAATATGAACATTGAGCAATCAATATTTGAGCAGATCTGCAAAACGTCCTGATTCCTCCCAACACATGAAGCTCCACTTAGATCGAGCAATGTGACATCAGCAATATCGGTGCACTTTACTTGTTCAAATGTAACAACCTTGCGTGCTATTAGATATTTTCCCCTCAAGTTTCTAATAGCCGTTTTCGCAATTTTTTTCAACCATACCAAATATAGAAACATACAATTATGAATCCTCACACATTTCTCCTACCCACTACACCACCTCTCCCTGCCCCCCACACACTTTCTCTCACCTATCAACAACACTAAACCCGCACAGGCCTCTCTAAGTGTAAAATTATGAAAATTATTGGATGTTGCTTCTTCATTTCCCAATGAACTAGCCGGAAACCTGCTGGTTAGTCTAGATCTCACAGCAACACATTAATTACCTGATATAGTACTTACCACAGCAGAAATAATTGCTTAATCATTCCAGTCAAAAGGTCTCATGTCAATTTACTCCACTTTACTTTCAAATGCTAAAAAAACAGCATGTGCTACAATATAGCCGTGAGGTTGGAATTGTCTCATCTGACATTTCAGATGAACTAAAATATTGATACTTTCAACATTAAGAGCGTTTTACGCAAGTTTCAAAACACGCCCATTTATATTCACAAATGAATTCAAGGTTAATAAGATAAAATACAAAGTTCATATTATTTTTAAAGTAATTTGTAAAAGTTAAATTCTATTTTTTACATCCAAGGATTTGCCCATTGCTAGTTTGTGAGAAAGGTGAAATATTGACTGAATTTTATAAAATTTTTAGAGCTATGATATTTATGTAAATATTTAGCATAAATATTCAAATAACTTAATTGAACAATTAAGTAAGTAAGTAAGTACGTTTTATTTATATAGCACGTTTTAAGTCAACTCGCATTGACACCAAAGTGCTTTACATAAATTAAATAATAAGTTTCCATACAAACCATAGAAAAAGGTTAAAAAAAATAAAGAAAATGGACACAACACATTATAAAGTTCAACACAAACGTCCCCCCACAGCAGAATCAAAAATTAGTTAGGTTCTCCCTAAAAATTCTGCATGCCTGTGAGTTATTTCAACTGATTTGAATTATTGTGAATTTTTCTACCTGCTAAATACCATCTTAATTCACCCCAGTACTGATTTTAATATATATAAAAAAATAAAAGTCTTTAACATCAGTGTAAAACCTATCTTTCTATCGCTATAACTTTATGGTCCACAACCTCTTTTGCAAACGTTTATGTAGAATCGGAATGTGTCAATAGTGTTTAATTGGATTGGATTCAATTTTATTGTCATTGCACTTTTCAGTGCAACGAAATGGTTTAGCCTGCAGTCATAACATAGAATAAATAACAAAACAAACACTCAACACAGTTTAAAGTCCCAAAGTCATTGTCTCTTCCCTCCTTGCTCTTCCCCTGCGCTGAGGCAATCCAGGCCTCCGATGTTGTGACCCCGCCGGGTGATGGTGAGCAAGTCCCGCGGCTGTATCCGAGCTCCGCAAATGGGCCGGTTCAAACTTCGCGCGGCCTGGGGCGGTCGAAGCTGCCGAAGCTGCCGCCCTCCAGCCCAGGAGACGCAGCTGTAGTTGCGGGAGCTCCGAAAAAACAGGTCACCAACCTGTGACCTGCGAGCTCTCGACGATGTCGTCGACTGGCCCGCGGCTGAGCCTCCGAGGCTCCAAAGTCAGGTCGGAAATTGGGTCGCACCGCAACCACAGCCCCGCAGTCGGCCAGCCTCGCATTGGTAAGTCCTGGCTGGCTCTGCCTCTGGAGCCTCGAGGTCGGTCGCAGTTGGAGGCCGCCAGCTCCGCGATAGGCCTCAGCGCAGATGGACACAGAGATGGGGGATATGGCAAAAAAGGTCGCATCCCCCCCCCCCCCCTCGAAGGAAGAGTCAAAAAACATGTTACACCCACCCCCCCCCCCCCCACACATACACAACTAAATAAACCAAAATAAACTGTAACAATGGGACAAAAGAAAACAAAAAAAGAAAAGACAAACGGACTGCAGGCGAGCGGCAGCTGCCAGGCAGCTCCGCCACTTCCGGATGTGGCATTAATATATATTTTAAATGGTACCAAAACAAAATCAATGATGAAACCAAAGAAATGAATATTCATAAATATGGTCACCCTTGTCATGAAACATACAAAATCTCGTCCTTTTGAAATGCAGAAAGAATATTTAGAATACAAACAGCCACAGCAATTATGTGGATTGTAATGAGGAAAAGACAACCTGAAGCTTGGAAGGATGTGATAGAATATCACCTGTGGTGTTTCGTTTCATCATGTGATTAAGCAAACTGGGAAATATTCTCCATGGGATGAATTTCACTCAGAATGAAAGAGGGAATTAAATTTTTGTTGCACCTTTCACAGAATTTAAGTGCTCAGAACCTGTGAATTATTAGTGAAGTGCAAACACAACAATGGCCAATTTGCACACTCCAGGCATCTACAAACAATAATGATGAGATAATCTGTGATTCATTGATAAATATTAGTTTGGCCCATGAGGATATTTCCCTTGCCCTTACTTGGTATAGTCACATGACATCTTACAAATTTACTTGAGAAAGGATACTCAACATCTCAATCATCAAACATGGTTCAACATCTAATCTATAAAGAACATTGCCAACAATCCAACAGTCCCTCAATTCTTCAGTTGTTAACCTAGACTTTTGACCTAGTTTTCTGCGGTGAGAAGTCAATCCACAGCCATCACACACAATCGCTAAGATGCTGTCAACTAAACTTCATTGGTAGCAATCACACTCTCTATTGGCAAGATTCAGACACATCCTCCTTTTTATATTTGATCTACAGCATTACACCTCTCATCTATTAGAGAATATTAATCTGTCTTGAATTAACAGTGATTGAGCCCTCCAAGGTAGACAATTCCAAAGATTTGTCATCTCCTCAGTGAAGAGCTTTCTCCTAATCTTAGTCCGAGATGGCTTATCCCATACTCTAAGGCTGTGAAATCTGTTCCAGACATATTATTCAAAGTGAACATCGTGTCTGCATCTGCATTGTAAATTTCAATTAGATAATCTCTCATTCTTTTAAACTGTGGTGAAGATAGCCCCAGATTATTCAATCTCTTCAATATGCCAAACTCACCTTTCCAATAAATGGTCTGATGGAGTTTACTTGTTCACGTTTACTTGTAATGAGACCAAAGTCTACAATGATCCAGATGTGGTCTTAGTAAGGTCCTTTATCATTGCACAGCAAAAGTTAATCCAGGCTGTTTTTAAATGTGAAAAGAATTCTTGTCGATGCCATCCTTTCAGACACGGAATTCAAGACCCCCTAATCCACATCCGGTGAAAAAAAAACATTTCTTAACATCTTACATATCTGATTTTTATAGTTACATCCTCTTGCTAAGGGGCATAAGTATTTTATTTCCCATCATCTAGAGCTCTCACACTTTGATGCATCTCCCACCATCTCCAGAGAAACCAGACCCACCCTAATCTCTCCTCACTATTCAAACTCTCCAGTTTTGCAACAACCTTTAAAATCTATTTTACAATTATTTGAGTTAATACAGGTCACTATATGGGGCCAATTCTACTTCCCACTCCACTATCCATAATCATGCAATGTGTGGATCAGAACTGTACTCTGTAAGCTGCCTGTAGCCTAACAAGTATTCATACAATGCAAATGTAGCTTCCCTATTATTATATTCTTCTAAACCGTCTCCTCTACTTCATTCTGATACCTTCAGGTGTCAATGGACGTGATCTCACAAGATTTCCTTGTCGCTTTGCATTTCTCAGAATCCTACCAGTTATTTCTCACAGAGAGTGGTGAGTCTGTGGAATTCTCTGCCTCAGAGGGCGGTGGAGGCAGGTTCTCTGGATGCTTTCAAGAGAGAGCTAGATAGGGCTCTTAAAAATAGCGGGGTCAGGGGATATGGGGAGAAGGCAGGAACGGGGTACTGATTGGGGATGATCAGCCATGATCACATTGAATGGCGGTGCTGGTTCGAAGGGCCGAATGGCCTACTCCTGCCCTATTGTCTATTGTCTATTGACAGCTTGTTTTCACAATGGGGCAGGAGAGCGGAATGGGGATGGAGAAGGGAGTCAACATATCCAAATGCCATGTCATGATGACATTACAAACAATACATCTGTTACACTGATACTGAAATTAAAATATAACTATATAATATGGAGATATGCAGGAAATGGAGCAGGCCTGCCCTTTAAACCTATATGTGATCATCGTTAATTAAATAAAAAGGGGGAGGAAACTGGAAAAAGACAATTATTTTCTCAGTGTTTAAGTAGCCTGTTGCAGCCTTTATTCTGCTGGCTTGCTCATTCATTGCTCTGTTCCATTCAGCTTAGTAGAGAACCAAAATGCAATCAGATGTAACTACACACTGTTGGGGATCATGATGTCAATAGTTTTATGAAGTTCTCGCCACATTTCAGCAGCAGAATGCCCAAGTAACTCAAGACTAGTTCTAAATCCAATGGGGTGAGACTTTAGCTGCAAATCACCAGAGGTTTTCCCATCATCGCACTACCATGCCTCCACAAGAAATCCCCATCAGTTTTATTTTCAGATTCATTTTACTTGTCTGTCTGTTCACTAACATACAAGTGATCTTTTCAGTCGTGTTTAGTATTAAACACATTAAGATAATTTAACCCATTAATTTACCGTTTATTAACGTATCTACCTATTCACTTGCATCCATTGTTTCTCCACCCCCACTCCTTAATTAATTTAATCCATTAATTTACCTTCATCTATTAACGTATCCAGAATGCCCTCTTGTACGCTCTGTGTTTCCCCACCCCCTAGTTGTGACATAGATTCACAAAGGTTTGCGTGTCTGTAGAATTAATACCCAGCCACAGTGCGTCTGCATCCAAGGAATTTGTGGAGTTTGTTTTGCATCAGGTCTATGTTCCAGAGACTCGCTGAGCTGCTCCTGAGATCTGTCTATCCAGCTCAGAGCCCCCTTCCTGCCTCTAGTTCCTTAACGTTGCATCCCAGCTCAGCTATGCATGGAGTCCCCGTCTCTGGATTCAGCTTTCAAATCAGTGATAAAGTCAAACAGCGTTGATCTATTTTTATTCACTCATAAACAACCCAGCCCAAGAACAAAGAACACTTTTCTAATGCAATCAGCACACTACACACATGGCTGGCTACACATATGGGTGGCTAACCAGCCTCTAGTGCCTGCCTGGTCTTTCCAGCATTTTGATTTATATTTTGGATTTAATCAACATTTTAACTCAAAATCTCACTAGCTTTTCTTTCTGATGAGTTTGTATATTTTTTTTACAGACTCTGTATTAGGCCTTTATATCCTCCTCCATTGCCAGAGTAAAGCCACATGCTTACTGGAGACACAGTACTTAATATTCTGCTTGGACAGCTTACAACCCAACAGTATGAACATTAACTCTCCAATACCAAGAAATATACCCGCTACATCTCCTTCTAGTGCCCCCCACCCTGTATACATCATTGCTCCCACTATCTCCCACTGTCACAGTCACCCAGCTCCTTTATCCTCCTTGCCAAACCCATCTCTGATCTCCAATCTCTTTAATTTCCCTTTTATCCCACTACTTTTGCCTCCTTGCCCCTGACATCTTCCGCTCATATACCTCACTCTAGCTTATATTTCACCCGTCCTCTTTTCTCCATGTCTGACATCCCCTTTGTCCCGTTTTCAACTCTACCTTGTCATGTATTCCACCCGTATGAAGGTCACCCCCCTCCTCATTTGTATCCACCTATCACTTGCCAGGCTTTGTCACGTCCCCTCCTCTCTTTTCCAGCTTTCTTCCCCTCCCCCCTCTCCCCCCCACCCCAGTCCAATCAGTCTGAAGGAGGAGCCCGATCTGAAACAACATCTGTCTATTCATTCCACAGATGCTGCCTGAGTTCCTCCAGCATTTTTTGTTTTGCTCAATGTTCAAGCATCTGCATTTTCTTGTGTCTCTGTAGTACTTGTGTGTGGGTTGGTTGTACTCCTGTAGAGTATGATTTGCTTTGAATGAATAGAACACAACAAAAGCTTTTCACCATATCTCTACAGTCGTGACGATTATAAACAATACCAACACCAAATAGGAGCAGATTTAGCCTTAAATCTGGAACCTTCTATGCCATTCTTCAAGATCATGGTCCATCAGTTTTACCTTCCTGCCTAGTACCCATTACTCTTGATTGAACCCATAATCCAAAAATCTATCCATCCAAGTTCTGAATATATTTAATCACTCAACATTTACAGAAATTGAGGCAGAGGCATCTGGTCTCAAAGGGTATGATAATTTAATTGCAATTTCATGAGCAAGAAGGAGGAGAACTCTTCTCACAAGTCTCTCAAGCAAACCATCTGTTAATTGCAACTTATTTTCCTGCTGAAATTGACAGGTCCAGCTCCACCACAAATCCCAATAATTCCAGTTTTCTTGATTCACCCCTATCCTGTCATTTGTTCCAAACCTCCATACTAATCACTTCACTCAAACACAATCTGATGAGTTCTTCTGAAGTTTAACAACTTATTTTCCCATTGTTCTTGTGTTGGACTCTTACCCACGAGTCCTGTCTTCCAGCAGAGATCTGTTGAGGAATGAATTTCCTCGGCGCAAATGCCACCAAACTGAAATAGCTAATAATGACTTGAAAGAAAAGACATTCTGAATGTAGCGCCAGATACAGGAACAATGGAATAAGTTTTCAATTCATGTCCCAGAAAGTGAGGAAAGGCCAAAGAACACCTTCCTGATTGCAAATTTCCATTGTTTCATTGTTTGGATTATACGTACGGTGGGAGAATTTTATTAAGAACAATCCAGACATATTACCATAATTTCAACAGAATTCTGATTAAGCTATATTTCATACACAAGCTTCCCATTAAAACATTCAGCAAAACAGTAGATGCTTCCCTGGAAGGTTTTGATTTAGTATGGGTTTAAATGCAGTGTGCACAAGTTTGACCTAAATTGGTGACATATTATCAGAAAGAGGCGGCCCTTGGTTTTTGTTTTGTACAGTACACTGCAATGTGCTTCAGCAAACTATTTGTACAATCAAGTGTTGTACATGCAGCGGGAAATATGTAATTAACATAAAAAGGGATTATTTATGTTCACCACTTACAACCTCATTGCAATATACCAGAAAATTGGTGCTTAATTAGTGTGAGCATAAGTTTAATTGCTTCTAGGCAAACATTTACAGATCATATGAGGCAATTTCATGCATTACTAACATTTTAAATATCTACAGTGTATATCATTTCTGCAACCTTTCAGCGCCCTAGGAAACACATCTGGCCACACGCAGACTACCTTTTATATTAACATCACCCGTTTCATGCTTTGAAAACGGAGCTGGGAAAGGCCATAAATTAAAAAATAATGGCTTCCATTTACAGCCTTTCAACGGGTACGAAGCACATTCCGCCAAATGATTAGCCTCCTGGATTCTGTAGCTCCAGACCAGCGCTATTAACTCCAGGCTTAATAAACATGGTGTTCATGATTGCATCCCGCATGTTTGCAACTCTGGTGTAAGAAAATTAAGTGTGGCTCAGGTTACGGCACATTCCCAAGCTTGTGGCTGAAAGGAAGTCCAGTGACTGGACTCATGCTATCAATAATTAGTTTGCAATGAGAGTAATTGCCACTTTAACATGTTTTTTATAAGCAGAGGTACATGGGAAGTACAGTAGCCATTTATTCTTGAAGTCAGTTCTTCCACTCAATTATATCATAACTGACCAATTCCATTAACCTATCTTTAATCCATTTTACCTATCTTTTAATCCTCCAAGATAATAGTTACATTAATACATTCACCTAACCAATTTTATTTACCTTAGTCGTGAAAATGTATATATCAAATATCGATTATCTTCAAGAAATAATTTTCTAATTTTGAAAGATAAAGTGTCCATTTGAGCACATTAAACTGACAAGAAAGTAATTGGCTAAATTCCCGTGTAATATCTTCTTCTCGGGGTGGAGTGCAGAACCTGAACAAGATACTAATTTGATACATGGCACTATTCCAGAACACCTTTGAATTGATCCAGTGGTAATGGAACTGAATATAATCCAGTTTTGAAGAAAGATCTTGACCCAAAACTTTGCCTGCCCAGTTCTTTCTCCAGATGCTTCCTAACCGGCTGAGTTTCTCCAGCATCGGTGGCTGGGATATCGACCCAAAACGTTACCTTTTCTTTTTCTCCAGAGATGCTGTTTGACCCTCTGTTATTCCAGCTTTTTGTGTCTATCTTGAGTTTCTCCAGCAGTTGTTTATTGTTTAAGATTCCAGCTTTTGCTGTCCTGTGTTTTTCTGAATGTAATTCAAGTTCAGCAGACCCGATGGAGATTTTCTTTGTCTGGAACATACTGTATGATGCAGTTGTATACAAGCCAAAATTGTGAAAACATATCCACAGCAAAATAACTGTTGCCTTTGGGAAAATCTAATACTGTGAGAAGATTTGAGTAAATTAATAAGATTATCTACATTGTGTGTACAGAGCTGTAGACAGCCTTCTATTGAGTATGCAATGACAGAATCAAAGATTGGTTATAGCAAGAGGAAGAGGCCAAGCAGCCTGTGAGGATGAATATGTGAATTATCGTGTCTGAACAGTAAGAAATTGTATATTGGGAGGTTGCACGGCAGTCGGGTCACGACCCGTGACCCATACTGTTGCCACGCAACGCCAACTGGAGTACACGCGATGAACTGCAGGTAAGCACTTACCATTGTTTCCAGCTTAGCGGGCCCGTTAAAAACCACCTAAATGGTCAATTTTAGCGCTGTAAATAATTATGGAAATCGGGGTAAGCGTGAGAGACATTTATCCTACTTCAGAATTCCAAAAGTGAGGATAAATTATGGTAGAGAGAAGCGAGAGCTGAAGGGACAACAACAGCTAAAGTGGTTGGCGAACATTGGCCGTGCAGATATCAAGATTGAAAATATTGGCAATTATCACGTTTGCTCACTGCATTTTATTAACAGTAAGGCATTATTTGTGTTTTTTCTTGATTCCTTTGGTATCTAAAAAGTTTCAGAAGTGATAAATCTGGCTGTAACATTTTAAAATCATCCATTGTTGTGAAGTGGGTTTTTGCATGCAAAAAGAAAACACTTCTGAAGCAAAATTTATCATTAAAAAAAAAATCGCAAACCATACGTGGGTTTTGAATTACATTTTACTCAGATGCAAGCCAAGGAATGGCATAATTGTTAGCTGTTAATTGGACATAATCAACCTCAGCAAATATCTTTGAAATGGAGTGGGTGTTTAAGCTGTCAGGACATTTTATTAATTGTCAAAATATACATCTCAATACATAATGATAGAAAACTTACTTTTCCACACATCACTCGTAAGTCTGGAGAATTTTTTAATGATAAATTTAGCTTCAGAAGCGTTTTCCTTTTGCATGTAAAAACCCACTTCAGAACCATAGGCGATTTTAAAATTTTACAACCAGATTGATCACTTTTGAAACATTTTAGATATTTTACCATAATTTCTCCTCACTTTTGGAATTCTGAAGTAGGATAAATGCCTCTCACGCTTACCTCGATTTCCACAATTATTTACAGCGCAAAAAATGACAATTTCGGAGGTTTTGAACGGGTAAGAAAGTACGCGTTTCGTGTAATATAATAATAATAATAATATAATAATATATTTTATTGTCATTGCACATAAGGGCAACGAGATTTGGGTATGCAGCTTCCATCCGACATCATAACTTAAGTAACTACTAAAATTTAGGTTTAGATACATGGTTTGTACAAAGAACATTACAACAGTAAAATAGTCTAAGTGCAGATGTGTCTGTGCGACGTGACCATCCGAGGGAGACAGTCCGTGGGGGTGGGGGGCACTCAGCAGGGCCGGTTCAGAGCAGCTATAGCTCTGGGAAAGAAGCTGTTCCTGAGCCTGGAGGTGCGGGCGTCGAAGGCCTTGTAACGTCTGCCGGAAGGAAGTAGTTCGAACAGTCCATTACAAGGGTGTGAGGAGTCTTTGTGGATGCTGACGGCCTTCCTGAGGCACCGTGTGCAGTAGATGCCCTCCAAGGCTGGTAGCTGTGTCCCAATAATCTTCTGCGGTCTGTGGACGATGCGCTGAAGAGCTCTCCTCTCTGCCTCCGCGCAGCTGAGATACCACACAGAGATGCCATGTATTAGTATGCTCTCTGTGGTGCTGCGGTAGAAGGTTGGCAGCAGCTGTTGGGGCAGACCAGTCTTTTTCAATGTTCTCAGAAAGAACAGTTGTTGCTGTGCCTTTTTGACCAGCGCAGCGGTGTTGGTGGACCATGTGAGGTCCTCTGAGATGTGAGTGCCCAGAAACTTAAAGCTGGACACTCTCTTCACACTGTCCCCGTAGATGGAGATTGGGGCGTATTCCCCCTTCTGTGACCTCCTGAAGTCGATAATCAGCTCCTTAGTCTTGGAGGTGTTTAGTGACAAGTTGTTACGTGAGCACCAGTCCGCCAGGTTCTGCACCTCCGCCCTGTATTTTGTTTCATCACCGTTGGTGATCAGCCCGATCACCGTTGTGTCATCTGCAAACTTGACGATGGTGTTGGTGTCGAATGCCAGAACACAGTCATGTGTGAAGAGGGAGTAGAGCATGGGGCTCAGTACACAGCCCTGTGGTGTGCCGTGTATTAACAGTATATGCCGGAAGCTGCCATGTACTCCACATGGATTGAGCTGCTCCGTGCATCACGCCCTTTGACCCGATTACCTTACGTGCAACCCCCCTATTTAGAAGTTGGGAGGTCATGTTGCATCTATATAAGGCATTTGGAGTATTGTGTTCAATTCTTGACACCAAGTTATAGGAAGGATGTTGTCATGCTGCAAAGGATCATGCTGCAGAGAGGATTTACGAAGATATTGCCAGGACTTGAGGGCCTGATCTAGAGGGAGAGGTTAAGCAGGCTCGGATTTCATCGCTTGATTTTAGAGAGGTGTACAAAATCATGAGAGCAGTTGGGTAAACGCACAATTATAGAGTCATACAGAGTGGAAACAGACCTCTTGGCCCAACTTGCTCTCACCGACCAACATGTCCCATCGACACCAGACCCACTTACCGATATTTGGCCCATATCCCTGTCCTATCCATGTACCTGTCTAATTGCTTCTTAAATGTTGCAATAGTCCCTGCCTCAACTGCCTCCTCCGGCAGCTCATTTCATGTACCCAGCACCCTTGCTAAACTTGTCATGTACATTCTTATCCAAATCATTAATTATAGAGTACATTCTCATCTAAATCATACTCTTGTCCAGAGTAGGGGAATAGAGAACCAGTGGACATAGGTTTAAGGTGAGGGAGGAAAGATATAATAGGAACCTTTTTCACACAAAGGGTGGTTTGGGGGCAAGTTGGGCCAAAGGACCTGTTCCCGTAACGTAGAACCCTATTTGGGAGATAACTAACTTGGATCTGATACTAAACATTTTAAATCACGTCCACTAATTACTCCATTGTGGTCATATTATGTTTGGAAACCAATTTGCACAAATCTTGTGGACACAAGGAACCACAGATGCTGATCAAGGATCTAATTGCAAATGGGGTATTGACTTCCTAGTTCCAGTAGTTTGGAGATGTTTAATTGGAATTATGGTGTTAAAGATGGGGCTATAGTGACTAAATAGCAATGTAACGTAAATGTGCATATTCTCCAAAATGTTCCAGGAACTAGTGCAGTGCCAGTGATATGGTGTATGCAGTGAACGTTTTGCAACGGTAGGTAAATTTTAGTGGATCAAGGCTCTTTGGGAGAACTAGAATACAAAACAGGGATGTAATGCTGCGACTTTATAAGGTGCTGGTCAGACTGCATTTGGAGTATAGTGAGCAATTTTGGGCCCCATATCTTAGGACCGATGTGTTGACTCTGGAGAGGGTCCAGAGGAGGTTGACGAAAATGATTCCAGGATTACATGAATTAACATATGATGAGTGTTTGACGGTGCTGAGCCTCTACTCGCTGGAATTTAGAAGGATGGGGGGGGGGGGGGGGGGGCTATTGAAACTTACCAAATAGTGAAAGGCCTGGATAGAGTGGATGCGGAGAGGTTGTTTCCACGAGTGGGGGAGTCTAGGAACAGAGGTCATAGCCTCAGAATAAAAGGAGATTCTTTTAGGAAGGAGATGAGGAGGAATTTCTTCATTCAGAGTATTGTAAATCTGTGGAATTCATTGCCACGGAAGGCTGTGGAGGCCAAGTCATTGGATATTTTTAAGGTGGATATAGATAGATTCTTGATTAGTGCAGGGGTTAGGGGTTATGGGGAGAAGGCAGGAGAATGGGGTTGAGGGGAAGAGATAGATAACCCATGATTGAATGGTGGAATAGACGATGGGCTGAATGGCCTAATTCTGCTTCTATCACTTATGAACTTATGACTTATGAAGTGTGGCGTTGGTGATAACGCTAGGTTTTGCAATGACCACACCGTCCCTCGTACAAGGGTGAACTCACGTGACTTGTTCCATTTGCAGTGGTAAGAAAGTCCAGGACCACATGGATACACTGTCCCTCACAGTTAGAGCGCATGTGCCAAGATACTGGCGATCCCGGGCTTGTGCCAGCAGCTTAGTCCTGGTCTTCGAACAAGGACGCGTGGCAAACTCAGGTTCCTTCCTGCAGTTCACCCTTGCCCCCAGAGGAGATGCTGATGGTACAGTTTTCTTCCTGGCAGCTCAATTCAGGTTTGAATTGGCGACCCTGGTGGTCTCTGGATAGACTAGACGACAGGGGTCTCTCTGCTTGGAATTGGAGATCAAATAGAAGTATACACAAGGAGCTGCAGATGCTTGTTTACAAAAATAAAAGACACATGGTGCTGGAGAAACATAGCAAGTCCAGAGTCTCTGGAGAAAACGGATTGGTGATATTTCGGGTTAGGACGCTTCTTTAGACTGAATAGAAGGTCTGATAGAAGTGTTAAAAATTATGCAGGGTATCAACAGAATAGGTAGAGAGAAAGTGTTTCAATTGTTAGAAAGGACCTCGAGTGATGATAGACACAAAATGCTGGAGTAACTCAGCAGGTCAGGCAACATCTCTGGAGATAAGGAAGTCGAGACCCTTCATCTTACCTGTCGGGTCGAGAACCTTTCTTTACCTATCCAACACAGTTTTTCAGTCATAGTTCTACACATATTTTAGTACCACTGTCGATTCAGTTTTGGTACCATGTTTGCTTCCCTGCTCCAGGCTCCAATTCCTCCTCTTCTGTGCCTGCTTAATCTTGGTGAAAGACCTCGTTCCAGATTAAGACCAGTTGCTCACCTATTCTCAGCTAAAATCTAATCAATCCACTGGCACAATTTTATTTACCTTTGGGAATCTCCTTAATGGATCATTCAGGAATTAATTGCTAAACACTGCTCCAAGTTGAACAATCAGAACAATGTAGTTAATTTAATCAGTGTTGCTATCAACATGCCTAATTTTGGAACAAAACTGTTACCTAATCAGCACAATCCAGAAACAGCTTCAATTACAGCAGATAGTTGTCACACTTCCTCTTCCGACTAAACCTATTTTTTAAACTTTTTATAAACATTGTGGCACTTTTTTAATATATTTCATAAAGTTTAATAAGAATTTAGCTTTAGGAAAACATAAACAACTCCACTTTCTGTTACCTTCTTGTCTGTTAGTTCCATATAAAATATTTGCAATGTGAAACTTGATACAGTAACAAATTTTACACAACAATTTTTCAATCTCACTTCTAACAAAGTACCTGTTGCAATAAAATAAAACTAAGATCAATATGCAGCCGGGCTTTTTTCACAACTTGTTTTACACAATTCTATGTGTGAATTTACAATGGGTTTTTTCTGGTACAGTTTAGAGGAATGGCCAACACAACACAGGGTAGTAATAAATTGTCACTCAGTGAATAGGAAGCCAAGTTAATCTTTTACAACAGGAATATCCCCCAATTTTACTTCGGAGTCACGTGAGTGACTTCGTGAAGAACCCCGCCTACGGCGCATGCGTGTCATATCGCATACACGCATTGAACGTGTCGGACCTGGGGAGGACGTCCCCTTTGAACGGGAGAGTTAACAAGCCGGTCGACGGCAGGTAAGTGATTCTGCATTTTCACCGTTTTTTCGGAATGGATAGAGGACGCAGAAAGGCTGTGAAGAAGCTGCAGGATGTCGGCGGTAAAGGTGCCGGGGACCCGCAGCAGCAGCCGACGGCACAGGCAGTTTGCGTTGAGCCAGCTGTGCCAGATTCAAACCCCGCGCCGGGAAAAACTAATTCTAGACCGGGCGGGAAGGCGAAACGCAAAACGAACCGCTGGGAAAGTGAGCCCGAAAAATCGCCGGTAAATACTTACTTGTATAGCAGTGATGATGACCAGCTGCAGGGCATAGAGCAGCCGGCAGCGATCGCATCTGCAGAGCTCGGAAAACAGTACGAGTGGCTGCAGCATGTGGGGCCGTCATCTATCTGTTTGGAGGAGTACCGGGACGGCGAAAAACGGCGTTTGCAGCGGCCGGGAGCAACCAGAGCCGGTAGGCATGGCGACGAGTTGCGATTTAAACCGCGTGCGACTAGTGCCCGAGGGCACGAAAGTCGGCAGGAGCGGTGGGCTAAAAAGAAACACCCGCGAGCGACTAGTGCGGGAGAGCACGAAAGTCGGCTGGAGCGGTTGTGGGAGGAACATCTCCATAGTGTCAGGCTCCAGAAAATGGATAAAAGCCGCACACATACAGGTGTAAGTCCCTCAGAGCATGGCCAGAAAAGGCTGCTGGACATATCATCCTCATCTGAAGAGGGTGTTCAAGGGCTGCCTGACTCGGACTCTGAACAAGAGTCAGAGCCACGTTCCCATATGGAGGATGAGGGAACACAGTTGCTGGACATGGTGCACACATATTTCCAGCAAGAAGAAACTGGAAAAGACCTAGAGGCCAGGATGGCGGCCAGCATTGATTATATGACGACCCATCACCTCAAAACTGATACCTTAGCTGAGGTATGGGCAAGACATTTACCTCCGCGAAATTGTGCGGCTCTGAATGTACCCAAGGTGAACCGAAGCATTTGGAGACACGTGGGGCAGGATATTCGGAGTCTGGATATAAAAATACAGAATGCTAGTAAAGGACTCTCGGCGGGTATAACAGCTTTGGCCCGTAGGCTGGAAAATGTGGATATGTCCAATGACATGAAAGACGCTTTAGCACTGTTTTGCAATGTTCAATTTGAACTGAACAACATCAGGAAAGGGGCTATTCAGCCAACGTTAGACCCAAAATTTGCAATCCTGTGCAAACAGAAAGCCATAAAACCTCAAAATTTGTTGTTTGGGGGTGACCTATCAAAACAGGTCAAAGATTTGGAGGAAGAGGCCAAAACGTTGGGCCTAATAAAAGCGACCAAAGGATATGTCGGAAAACGGTATCATCCTTATGGGACGACTAAAAAAGCAAGTACTAGTATGTATAGTACGAAAAATTGGAGAGAGGCCAGAGGAAACCAGCAACAGCGTCCTTTTTTAGGGGTTGGCCCGGGACGCCCACAATGGAAAATGCGGAAGCCTCCACTTCAACATTTACCCCACTTTCAACCTCAAGGCCCTCCGCAACCTCGGTTAAGACCAAGAAAGTAACACCACCGATAACCATGGAGGTAGGTGGGTCTGTGCCTCAAAAATTAATAAGGAGCACAGAACTTGGAGGGAGGTTGCAATTTCATTTGGAAGCATGGTGTAAGTTAACTGTGGATAGGTATATCCTTAGCAGTATTAAGGGATATCTTATAGAGTTTATACACATACAAGAACCTCCAGTACAACATACACCGGACAGAACTTATATGCTTACCAAATTAGACAGAGCTAAAGCAAAAATTGAAATACAAAGGTTGTTCACGAAAGGAGTAATTGAAAAAACCAAACATGAACAACAGGAATTTGTCTCAAATATATTCATTAGACATAAGAAAGATGGGGGTTGCCGGATAATTATTGATTTATCAACACTTAATAAGTTTGTACAATATGCTCATTTTAAAATGGATACTTTTAGTACTGCTACAGAGCTAGTGTCGGCAGGCTACTTTATGGCAAGTATTGATCTGCAAGATGCTTACTATACGGTACCCATCAGAGAAGAACACAGACGGTTTTTGAAATTTAATTGGATGGGTCAGCTTTGGCAATACAAGGCGCTACCAAACGGGCTAACGTCAGCCCCTAGATTATTCACAAAAATTCTTAAACCAGCTTTGGCATTTCTTAGACAACAAAACTATAGAGTGATGGCATATTTGGATGATATCTTGATTGTGGGGAAAACTTATGAATTGGCTAGTAGAGCAGTGGTTGCCACAAGAAAATTGATGGAACAGCTGGGATTCATTATCCATCCAATTAAGTCAAGATTAACACCTGCAACTAATATTGATTACTTGGGGTTCACTATTAACACACTTGCTATGTTAGTGACTTTACCTATAGGGAAAGCCACTGAGTTCCAAGAGGATTGCACAGAGCTTATTAATACCGTTAAACCATCCATTAGACGGGTAGCCAGGATTATTGGGAAAATTATAGCCACGTTTCCTGCCATTCAATTTGGACGATTGCATTACCAAAATTTACAGAGGGAAAAAATTAGAGCACTAAAAATTAATAGAGGCCATTTTGATAGGCCTATGGAGCTAACAATTAGAGCTATAAAAGAACTACAATGGTGGAACCTACTTACCACAAAGGGTATAAATTACTTAGAAATGTTGAGTGCTTTTTATGGTTTAAAATCTTATTGCTCGGGAATGATTAACCAGCATGTTAGATTGCAGATAGACAATACCACGGGGGTGGCATATATAAATCATATGGGTGGAAATATATCAATATCCTGTGATGAATTGGCAAACCATATTTGGGAATGGTGTATCCAAAGGAATATTTGGTTATCGGCTACGTATCTACCAGGGATACTTAATTCAGTGGCAGACGCCAGGTCACGAAAATTTAATGAAAATACGGAATGGATGTTAGACAGAAAGATATTTGCTGATATCACAGCAAAGTACGGAAGGCCGGATATTGATCTTTTTGCATCCAGGTTAAATCATCAGTTACCTAGGTATATATCATGGGAACCAGATCCTGAGGCAGAAGCTACAGATGCATTCTCTTTGCACTGGGGGAAATGGTTCATTTATGCATTTCCTCCTTTCTGCCTCATCAATCGGGTACTACGGAAAATTCAGCTAGACTCGGCATCTGGGATTCTCATAGTACCTGATTGGCCTACCCAACCATGGTTCTCGGTGCTGCAGGATTTGGTGCTTACACCATATATTACTTTAAAACATAGTCCTCAGTTGCTGGTGCATCCGGTGACTGGGGACAGCCATCCTTGCCATAATTATCTAAATTTATTGATTTGTAGACTCTGAAGGAACCATTTCGGCATATGGGTTTATCTGATAGAACTGTGGACATGATCACAGCAGCACAGAGACTTTCCACTCAAAAACAATATTTATGTCATGTCAAGAAATGGACTAAATACTGCCTGGACAACAATCTAGACCACAGAAAGGTGGATATTCCAGCTGTCCTAGAATTCCTCACAAGCCTGCACTTTGAAGGACTCAGTTACAGCACGGTCAATAGTGCTAGGAGTGCCTTGTCCAGTTATTTATGGGAAGGCACAGAAAGACAGGGTGTCGGCTCACATCCTCTAGTAATAAAACTGCTACGAGGCATCTTTAACACTAACCCACCAAGGGCTAGATATAGCCAAATCTGGGATGTGAGCGTAGTCCTAAAAATGTTACGGAATTGGTCACCGGCTACGGCATTACCGCTAAACTATCTAACTATGAAAATGGTTATGCTTATGGCGCTGGTCACAGCGCAAAGGGTCCAGTCATTACAGAAGTTAAGATTGGATAACTTGACGGAGGCGACAGGAAGGCTGATTTTCGTGATCCAGGGCCTTATTAAGCAAAATAGACCAGGATCAGCGGGTCAGGTGATAGAGTTCATAGCCTATCCACAGGATGAACGTCTCTGTGTAGTAAAACACATCATGTTATATATGGACAGAACGAAGGCTATCAGAGGCAATGAAAAGGCTCTTTTAATTAGCCATAAGAAGCCATACCATAAAGTCTCGACTCAGACCATTTCACGGTGGCTGAGATATTGCTTAGTTCAGGCAGGAGTGGACACTAATGTATTCAAATCTCACTCCACCAGGGCTGCATCTACATCAGCAGCTAATCGCCTGGAGGTACCGATGGACAATATCCTCAGAACTGCAGGATGGTCATCAGAGAAAACGTTTTGCACATATTACAACAAACCAGTTAGAAAAGAAGAAACGTTTTCGGGCAAAATTTTGAGTTCTATTTAATTTACACCTGAAGCTTATAAGGTTTATAAATTGATTTAATAAATATTATTTACAATTTTTGCTTAAAAATGTTGGTATCATTGTATTTTTTTTTTTAAATACCAGTAACAATTTCTCCCAAACTACCAAGGCAGTTGTGAAGATTGGACTCGTTCCACGGCATGAGGTCACAGAGCTTTGAAGTCTTCACGAAGTCACTCACGTGACTCCGAAGTAAAATAGTAAGATTAAACGAGAACTTACCAGTTTGAAGTTTGATCTTTATTTTATGAGGAGGAGCGTTGAGGGAATACGTGCCCTCCGCTCCCACCCTTATATGGTCATATCTTAAACTGGTATCTCTTTAATAATCTTACTATCTTAGGTCATTATTTTCTATCTGTGACCTCACACCGCTGCTTTGAAGAATGACACGCATGCGCCGTAGGCGGGGTTCTTCACGTATTCCCTCAACGTTCCTCCTCATAAAATAAAGATCAAACTTCAAACTGGTAAGTTCTCGTTTAATCTTACTATTCTACTACTGATCTGAAATGAACAACTTCTTACTAGAAATACACAGTATAAATCCAAACATACCAACAAAAATCTTTTTGCCAATCCATGAACAGTAAGCTGATAAGAAATCAAAGAATATTAGAGCAAAGCATGCGTCAAACAAACATGTCCCTTAAAGTTAAGGTCAAATAGAAAGGGGCAGATTACCTTTTTACTGGTATCCAATGAACCTTTATAGATAATAATAGGTAAAATGATTTGAAAATGTCAAAACTGGATCATTGAGGGATAAATGTCATATCTGCGGATTTTAAGGATTAAGTTGTTCAGCCAAAGTGAAGAGCAACCATCTTGTTTGTGCCTAGAACAACACAGTTTCTTTAATAACCTTCAGCTGCACTTATGAGCAAAGTGACTAGAGCACGTTTCCCATTACCTGTCAAGCTCGTGTAGACAGTTATTTTCCCCTACAGTAATAGCAGGCTGCTGTTGAACAGGGTAATAAACACCTACTGAGTGGGATGTAGCGTGAAAAGATCTCATCACCTGCCATTAACACGCTAATGAATAATTCAGCAAGTGCTGCCTTATCTGTCAGGAAAGCTCACATCTAACCATTCTGCTGCATGCAGGCCAGCACCATAGGAGCAGAGACAGAGCCACAAAGATGCACATGACAAATTGGTGGCTGGGTGCTGTGTATTTCAGTGATGGAGCAGGTGTGTTTACCTCAGGATGAGTGCCTTTACCACACGGTTTCACTCTGATGAACACACTAATGTATAGTATCTTATAATAAAGCAATACAATGGAGCGGCTGTGACGGCATTATGTTATATATATTAATATATATATATTCAGTTTCCACCGTCAATATAATGACTGCTTTTGTTAAGAGAATGGAAAGGAAACAAAATATCAGATAACTATTTCCTTTTCATTTTCTCAATATAAATAAATTTGACAATAAGCGAGTTCGGTATTCCAATTGCGCATGCCCAGGTGAAATGTCACTATTCATAAACAGCCCTGGAAAGCAGTGGAGCTGTGAAGCAGTGGACTTCCATTTCTTCTGTTTTTTCCAGCTTTGATTCTTCTAGGTAAGAAAATATTGCTTTCAAACTGTGAAATTGTTGTATTTATTGTTCCTTTGTTAAAAGCTAAGATTATTTTGTAGTTTTTATCACCTTATTATGCTTTGGTGAGTGAGATCATGCTCGTCCGTTTCAAAAATCTTTCATCATCTTCAAAGGTTATAAATTTTATTTTTTCCTGAATATTATAAGGCTGTGTACAATAAAAGTTAAGGCAATAACTATATTATGTATTACTTAATATACAGCTTTAATATCCAGAATATTAGACTTTGCAAAGGCCTTCACCCAGTTTGATGCTGAACTGGATGTCAGGAACTAATCACTTATGTTAAGTAAAAGGAGAAGAGAAGAAGGAATTTATACCATCTGTCATCTGTCAATAGATTCAAGATTCAAGAGTGTTTCATTGTCATATACCCTGTCTGCAGAACAATAAAGTTCTCATTTGTTGCAGCTTTACAGGCCCATTAATGCAATAATATAACGAATAAATATACTATAATCAGTAATAGAATAAGTTAATACTTGGCTATTACATTTTCTTACAGTATCCAGGAACTATTCCAAACATAAATCTTTGCCTTTAACTGTGACTACTCACTGCTAGAAATTCTAAAAGAATAAAGGGTGCAATGAGACAAACATTATATTTTATTCAACAGCATTTGTGAGGAATTTAAAAATAAAGAAACTGGTATAATTTAAAAATAAAGAAATTGGTATAATTCCAGAGATTGCTTATGCAGACATGGAATCTAGCAGTGACAAACGTGGATTCACAAGTGTTGATCTCTCCTTAAACAGCCTTCAAACAAGACCCCAAGGAACTTTATACAATCTCTACTTCCCCTGATACTTCCGAGTACCGCCCAAAACAAGAATGAGAACAAAGTTGTATTGCGTTTGCAACTCTCATCTTCCCCTAATAAATGACAAGAATTTCTGATCCTTCAGTCTGCTGCACTGCCAATAGGAGAAGCAGTATGTAGGTTAATAGTAAACAAATGTATACAAATTTCCCATGTTATTAGCGAGCAGATTAACTCGCTGAAGCTTTAGGCCTGCTGAGAACTAAGATTCTAAAGGGGCCTTGTTTTCTTCTTGCTTTCTGAGTGGGGCACATAGAAGCCCCAATTTCAAAGAGATGATGTTCCACCATTTGCTTTCCTTCAATTTATGCCTTCAGAAAATGAGGCACTGATAAGAAGAATATTGTTCTTGAAAGAAAATTTTCCAAAGGATAATTTTTGCTACATTTGAAATGCACTCTGAACAAGGCACCATATTCCTTCAGATGAAAATCGTTGAATGTGCTAGCACACCAGGCTCTCTATGCCCTTATGAATCTCCTAAACATAAGACAGCTCCTGCCAATTTTAGACAGATTTCTTCTACCATGAAATATTTCCCATTGCTGAATGTGAAGTAGTGGTTTGTATAAACTGTCACTTCTACATGTCACTGTCACGGCAAAGGCAGTTTTGGCCGTTTCTGAAACAGTCTATAATAGGTTCAATTATGTATAATGATTATTTTTAAAATAGCTTCTATTATGAATAATCTCCCTGTCAAACGGTTGTTATCTGGTTTCTACTGCTGGAAGTTATTTGTAATGGTTGTACAGACTGACTGTCAAACTCTAACAATGTCTGGTTTTTTTAACACACAAGAATGGAATTGATAATCATCATACTTTATCTGCTAATCGCTCATGAGGTCAGCTCAAAGGGAATGACCATTTATTAGCACTGTAAGTAAAGGATAAATTGTTTTTGAATCATTTCCAATTGCACCAAACAAAATTTAAGCAAGGAACTGCAGATGCTGGTTTACAAAAAAAAGACACAAAGTGCCCGAGAGGCAGCATTTTCCACACAGAGAGTGATGGGTATATGGAAAGAGCTACCAGTAATTGAGGCAGATACAATATGGAAAGAGCTACCAGTAATTGAGACAGGTACAATAGCAACATTTAAACAGGTACATGGAAAAAGGCACAAAGTGCTGGAGTAACTCAGCAGGTCAGACAGCATCTCTGGAGAATGTGGATAGGTGACATTTTGGTTGGGACCTTTCTTCAGACTGATCATCTACCAGGGGAGAAACTAAATGTGGAAGTCTCTTTATCTTCCAGTTAGTCATTGGCATAAATCAGAGGGTTTATTGGTCTCACTTCAAGATGGCAAAGTTATCTCAGGTTAAACTTTTCTCTATCGGTTTTGAGACTAAAGCTCCCACCAACTTATTTTAAATTGGTGCCATTTTTTTTGTACAACAGCAGCACAAGTACCCACTGTAAAGTTATAAGAACAGCAGTAGATTGAAAATTGAATAAGGTTGAAAAGGAAGAAATAGAATCTTGTGAGTTCACAGATCTAGCAGATGGCTGATTTTCCACTTCAAACTTTAGATATTTTTGTAGGCTGCAAGTGAGGTTGTCAATTTAGTGTTAATTTGTGTTGAACCGTGGGAGGGCATTTCATTACAGTGGACTTGTTCTGATTTCATTTCACAGAGAGCTTTCACTTTTTTTCAGTTTTGCTTTTCAAGTTTCCTTTCATCTGTTAATTTACTGGAACATCAAGGGAAGAGTTGTTAATGCTGGGAAACCCATGGACAACTCAACCACCCCTGATTAACAAATCAACTAAACCACCCCTGATTACTCTCTCCAGGAGGCTGACTCACACGCACGATTTTCCCACAAAGCAGTTTAGGGTAAAATTGAGGCAATGGAGACAGCTTCAGTTAGGTTATAAGCTCCCGAAGCAAAATATAAGGTGCTGTTCCTCCAGTTTGAGTGGGGCAACGGAGGAGGCCCAGGCCAAAAAGTCAGTATGGGAATGTGAAGGGAAGTTAAAATGGTTAGCAACTGGGAGATCCAGGAGGCTCAGGCAGACCGACACAATTGTTCAGCGAAATGGTTGCCTAGTCTACACTTGATCTTGCCAATATAAATGAGACCACATCAGGAGCACCGAATGCCATGGATGAGGTTAGAGGAGGTGCCGGTAAACCTCTGTCTCACCTATCCCACCAGGGGCTGCGAAAGTCCATAAATAAAGATGAAGGACAAGGTATAGGGACACGCATTACTTCTCCTGTGGTTGCACGGGAAAGTACTGTACCTAGGGAGTGGATAATTTGGGTGGAAAGGGATGAGTGAACTGAGGAGTTGTGGGGGGAGTAGTCTCTGTGGAAAGCGGGAAGGGGTGAGGATGGATGTGATTGGTGGTGGGATCACATTGAAGGTGCCGGAAAGTCAGAGAAGGATGTGTTGGACATTTGCTGAAAATAGTAACAATAATGTCAGCCATTCCTACTCTAACAATACATCAATAGATGCACAGAGTCTTTTACCCAGAGTAGGGGAATCGAGGACCAGAGGACATAGGTTCAAGGTGAAGGGGAAAAGATTAAATAGGAATCCGAGGGGTAACTTGCTCACACAGAGGGTGGTGGGTGAATGGAACAAGCTGCCAGATGAGGTAGTTGAAGCTGGGACTATCTCATCGTTTAAGAAATAGTTGGACAGGTACATGGATAGAACAGGTTTGGAGGGTTATGGACCAAGCGGAGGCAAGTGGGACTGGGGTAGCTGGGACATTGTTGGCCGGTGTGGGAGAGTTGGGCCGAAGGGCCTGTTTCCATACTGTATCATTTTATGTCTTCTATCACAAAAGGTTTGTAGTAAAGCCTTATAACATTGATTCATGAACAGGGATATCTGTCCTATGTGAAGCCTTTGAATAAAGGAGGCCTTTGGTCAAATAGAAGTCAAGAGTTGAGAGTCAAGAAGCAGGGAGTATATTCTAAGAATAAGAGTTTGGCCATTTGCAAATTATATTAGGAAAATTCATTGAGTGTTTAGAAGGTTGGAATTCTATGCCTTTAGATCCTTAGTAAGTATATGTTTGGATTCTTGGAGATATGAGGAAAAGAGGGGAAAACAAACTGGAAAATATAGGATCAAGTGAGAGCAAACAAACAGGGGACCCAGGAAAGCATTGTCAGGTGGTGAGGTGAGTGAGCAGCATGTATCATTTAGAGTCATCGAATCACAGTCATACAATGTGAAAGCAGGCCCTTCAGCCCAACTTGCTCACGCCGCCCAACATGTCACATCTACACTAAACCCATTTGCCTGCATTTGGCCCATACCCCTCTAAACTTGTCCTATCCATGTGTCTGGCTGATTGCTTCTTAAACATTGTGATAGTCCCTGACTCAACTACCTCTACCGGCAGCTCGTTCCATTCACCCACCAGCCTTTCTTACATGTCAGTGATGTTCTTTTGGCTTATGAAGTTACTGCTCAGTGTTCTAGCACCTTCAGAACTTCAAGCAGCGGATGGTCATATCCAAAGATAGCGATTGTTGTTGAGAATAGTTCTTACAGTTGATACCGTTTGACCTCTTGTGCCGTACAGTTACTCAAAGATCACAAGATCCCAAACAAAATGAAAAGCTACCATTATTGCAATGCCAATCACTCAATCATTGAACAACCATTCAAAAATTTGTGATTGTGTGTAGAATTCTTCTGTACCTCAGCCAGGAAAGCGGTCAAGCAATGTTTCATAATGAGGTTGAATATCGTTGCAACACTTATTTCTTGAGAACTATTCTGAACAATACATTCAGGCTCATAAACACACAAAGGACTGCAGATGCTGGGATCCTGATCAGAAAGCAAAGTGCTGGAGGAACTCAGCAGGTCAGGCCGATCTGTGGAGAGAAATGGGAAAGGTCCATAATGCGCTTGTGGGAGGACCATTCAGTAGTCTAATAACAGTGGAAAACAAGCTGTTCCTGTCTGGTGGTAAATGCTGTCAGACTTTTGTATCCAATGCCTGGTTTGGCTTTCGACAAGGTCCCACATAAGAGATTAGTATACAAACTTAAAGCACACGGTATTGGGGGTTCAGTATTGATGTGGATAGAGAACTGGCTGGCAGACAGGAAGCAAAGAGTAGGAGTAAACGGGTCCTTTTCACAATGGCAGGCAGTGACTAGTGGGGTACCGCAAGGCTCAGTGCTGGGACCCCAGATATTTACAATGTATATTAATGATTTGGATGAGGGAATTGAATGCAACATCTCCAAGTTTGCGGATGACACGAAGCTGGGGGGCAGTGTTAGCTGTGAGGAGGATGCTAGGAGGCTGCAAGGTGACTTGGATAGGCTGGGTGAGTGGGCAAATGCATGGCAGATGCAGTATAATGTGGATAAATGTGAGGTTATCCACTTTAGTGGCAAAAACAGGAAAGTAGACTATTATCTGAATGGTGGCCGATTAGGAAAAGGGGAGATGCAACGAGACCTGGGTGTCATGGTACACCAGTCATTGAAAGTAGGCATGCAGGTGCAGCAGGCAGTGAAGAAAGCGAATGGTATGTCAGCATTCATAGCAAAAGGATTTGAATATAGGAGCAGGGAGGTTCTACTGCAGTTGTACAGGGTCTTGGACCTGGAGTATTGCATACAGTTTTGGTCTCCTAATCTGAGGAAAGACATTCTTGCCATAGAGTGAGTACAGAGAAGGTTCACCAGACTGATTCCTGGGATGTCAGGACTTTCATATGAAGAAAGATTGGATAGACTCGGCTTGTACTTGCTAGAATTTAGAAGATTGAGGGGGGGTCTTATAGAAACATACAAAATTCTTAAGGGGTTGGACAGGCTAAATGCAGGAAGATTGTTCCTGATGTTGGGGAAGTCCAGAACAAGGGGTCACAGTTTAAGGATAAGGGGGAAATCTTTTAGGACCGAGATGAGAAAAACATTTTTCACACAGAGTGGTGAATCTCTGAAATTCTCTGCCACAGAAGGTAGTTGAGGCCAGTTCATTGGCTATATTTAAGAGGGAGTTAGATGTGGCCCTTGTGGCTAAAGGGATCAGGGGGTATGGAGAGAAGGCAGGTACAGGATACTGAGTTGGATGATCAACCATGATCATATTGAATGGCGGTACAGGCTCGAAGGGCCGAATGGCCTCCTCCTGCACCTATTTTCTATGTTTCTATGTTTCTATGATAGGAGAAGGGGAAAGAGGGAATGACAAGGGTGAAAAAGGTCCTTGATTATGTTGACTGTTTTCCCCAGAGAGTGTGAAGTGTACATAGATTTGATAGTGTGGGGTCTGTTTTTTTGATGGACTGGTCTACATTCACAACCCTCTGCGATTTCTTGCAGTATTGGGGTGGGCTGTTGCCCAATCTAGCTGTCATGTTTTCCACTCTGCAACTGTAGGTTAGTAAGAACTTGACCTTCTCCATTACAACACCATTGATGCTAATTGGACATGTTCTCCACCTTTCGTAATAAACCTAAAACTAAACCTTAGTCAGTTACTAGCTCTTCCGTATTACTGACATTGAGGGAGAGGTTGTGCTCTTGACACCATGTTACTGAGATTTCTATCTCTTTCCTGAACTCCATCTTGTCAATGTTCAAGATCCAGCAAACTGCAGTGCTGTCACCTGAAAACTTGTAGATGGAGTTAGAGCTGAAGTTTGTTGCACAGTCGTGACAGTATAGGGAGTATATGTGAACACATTCTTGCAGGACACTGATATGAATTTATTTGGCATCCTTTCCAGCTTAGTCACATTCTTCCTATATCATGGTGACCAGAACTGCACACAATATTCCAAATGGGGTCTCACCATTTTCTTGTAAAGCTCAAACATGATGCCCCAACTCTGGTGCATGACGGAGACACAAGCAACTGCTGATGCTGGAATCTTGTGCAAAAATCAAAGTGCCGGAGAAACTCAACAGGTCAGGCAGAATCTGTGGAAGGAAATGTACAAAATTCACACCAGGACCCTTCTACGAACTGAAGGCCCAACAGAAACATTGCCTCAACATTTCCCTTCACAGATTTCTCTTCCCAGAGACCTCCTGACCTGCTGAGTTGCTCCACCACTTTGTTTTTGTACACAAGACTGACTGATGCAGCGAGTGGCCATTATTATCTTCATGGCCATCTCTCCTGAACTGTGTGATGAACATCAGATCCTGGATGTATATTGTTCATCACCTTATTAATTTTTCTGGTACTAATATTTTTATTATTGAAAATGTTTCTTTGAGCTCCTCATTTTTGTTGTGCTCTCCAATATTTGCAGGAGGGTGTCAGTGTGTTTATCTGTGGGGATAAACATGAAACAATTATTTAACTTTTCCTTATCCCCCAGTAATTTCTCCTGCCTAATTAACCCTCATTAACTATCCTTTTTAAGAATATCTTTAGATATTCATGTTACATTTTGAAGCTAACAAAATAATGCTAGCCGCTACTTTTTCCTTCAAAGGTTCTAAGCCATTAGCATTACTCTTCAAACCAAGATAATTCAATTCTTGTTATAGAAATGGCACATTTGCTTCAAAAGAGATGATTTACTTCTCTGTGCTCAAAGCAATCAGCACAATCCATGTTCCACTCCTTGCAGGATTTCATCCATTGTGGTCTGGAAACCCTTGAGCAAAAACTTAAGGGTACATGTGTATGAGTAGATGCTTCTTTGAATGTTAATGCTCTGATATTGCTGACCATTCTTGTCCACATTCAATTGTGCGAGAGCATGAGAGAGATCAACTTTTGTGACATTTTTGATCCTGATTCTATGGGGGTTGTGGATATCATTCTCCATCTACATCTTTGTTTTAATTTTCACACAACCATACCATTTTGTCTCCCTTTGCACATCCACTCTTGATAAGTGCCACTTTGGTCAGTTTTCACAAGATCACTATTTTAAACTGGCCTATCCAGATTCCTCTCAAATTGATTATTGAGAGCATGTGGGACGGGACTATCCTCACAAATAAATAGACTATGCCATGGTATTGCTCTTGGCATACTTTTCCAAGAATTGTTAAGGAATGAATTTGTAGCATCAGTGCTGAAAACATATGTCTAATTTAGCTCAAGTTGTCAGAGTTAGTCCCTCATCATTTAAGATAGCCTATTTTCACAGTTTGCAATAATGAGAGGTAGCTGTGCTCACTGTACATTGCACTTCACTGTGCATTCCATTTGCCCCAATATCTGCAAACTCTCAGCAGCATATGCTTCCAGTTTAGCAGTGTTTTCCATTAAACTTGTTAAAGACCCTTAGCTCATCATTGAACAGTCGGTAACAATATCAGTTCACATGTCAATGTACTGGTTGTTAATCAACACCTTTACTTGCGAGTCTGTTTGCAGCCAATAACAGCTTGTGAAATAGATCCTATATGATTTCAGTTCCTCTTTGTCTGAATGAACTTCCAATCAATGAAGTCCTCCTTCTTGCTGTGGTTTAAAATTGCTGCTGTAATTGCCCCGGTTTCTTGTCTTTGTGTTAGATATGCAAGTTAGTGGATTTAACTTTCCCTTTTGGAAAATGAAACATTTTTTTAGTTCTAAACTGACAATAATTGTGAGTGGTGATGATTGCACTGATTGAAATGATCTCACCTGAAAGCTTCAGACTCTGCTCCTTAGCCTTGGACTTTACTACAATTATCTGACTCTTGCCTGTAATTATATAATTGCAGCAGACAAAAGTGGATGCCATTCCAATCAACCTGGCTTTTTTAGATAAATATTTACATCAGCTATCACATGGCAAAAGCTTTGGTTGATTTTTTTCATCCTGCATGCCCATCAAAAAATACCTGATCTGTAAAGACATGAAGAAAAAATAGTAGTCTGCAACACTGAAGCCCAAACTATCTGCAGTAAAAGATAAACAAGTCCAAAGTGTAAAATTATGTAAGTTGAACTCAACAGCAACAGAAACATGCACAACTGATGTTGCAAATTCACCCCAGGAATGGTGTGCTGCAAATAACTCCATCCCTGTTCCAGATGGATTCCTGAGTCAAAATGAAGCAGTCATGCAAAACTATGGAAATGTCCTGAAAATTGAACTATTGTTTATTTAATTACATTTTTGTCATGAATAGATGTCCTGCCAATGTGAATATGCTCAACAGAAAGCATTGAAATATAGAGAATGTCTTAATGATTTTAAGGTAAGTTGGGAAAGGGGCACTCTGGGTGCAAGCATGCCTCTTAGGTGATAACGTTTTGAACAATGTTATTTGGGTAAAAGAGTTGAGGATCAAAGATACTGCATGAGGGAAACAGAAGGCCTATGATTGACATCATTAGGGATCGCTTTATATACTGTGAGTCTTCAAAGCTGCCAACAATCATCAAATTACCAGGACTGAGATTTCATGCACATAATGTGAGAGACACATGAAAAAAAAACTAAATATACAAAGTGTTCTTCATATTTATTCATAGACACATAACAAAAAATTACATATTTCTGAACCCCGACTGAAGTGAGTGAAACTTGACAGGTCTGATTCAGACACACTAAATCAATGTAACCATAAGTAAATAATTGTCAGTATTGATATACGCATTTTCTTATTCTGCAGAAATCGCACTTTGACAGCTCCTGCACAAATGCATTAAGTCAAATTTGTTCTTCCACTGTTCCCCTCTCCATTCTTCCACATAATCTCAAGGTCTGACTGTTTACCTGTTTTGTTATGCATTTAGAGAGGGAGGAGGACGTTGTGGTCTGTGATTATTCTTAACGTTGGCATCTGATTAGTTACAGAACATATCAAATATGGCCTTCATTGTGTTGCCATAGACTCACTGCTGAAAGCAAGAGTGTTGGCTGAAGGTTGGACTATTAACAGTCTACCGTATTTGTACTATCAATAGATAGACTGACAACTTTAACCATTTGTGATCCTCAAGCAATAAAATCACATTCAGTGAGTAGAAGTGGTCCCCAAAATGTGACTGAATATATGAAATATGAGGGTATGCTAAATATATTGTTTATGTTACACACGAACATTATGTCTTAAGGGGGATAATTTAAAATAGAGGATGTTGTAAAATGAACATGATCCTGCATTGAAAAGAATCAATACCACAATTTGGACAAATAATAATGATGCGGAGTATGAAGTATGATGATACATATTTCAAGTAATACCATCAATGCAAATATTGCAAATACCTTTCAGAATTCTCCATAAGACTGTAACTAAATTATTTTGCAGATACGTACGTGTGGAATAGCTGCCTCAAACAGATAAAGCTATTAATATCGTGAACAACAACCTTTTCTTAAAACCATCAAAAAGGTACAACATTTTTAAGGACAAAGCAAAAGGGCATAACTATACTGTGATATCTCATTAAGATGTAATGATCAAATTGAATTTCATATTCTGATGGTTTACATAGAATCACTCTAAATGTATTCAAGTCCCAAGTCTCTCCTTTCATTTCTACAGACTTCAGCAAGATGTTGGCAGTTTGCCAGTAAAACCACACGTTAGAAAAGGCACCAGTTTCATATCTGATTGTATAAAATGATTTCAGAAGAAGTGCAGAGCAGGCAAATTTGTGGTTTCCCTATAAATTACTCTAACACTGCGTCCAATTGTATATATAATTTCAGATTTTCAATTTAAACATTGCTGTGTCAGCTTTGCCTATTCTGATATAGCAAACACATTTAAGTTAAAACGGAGGGGAATGGCATATCATTACTTTGAAGATAATATTTTCAAATATATTTGCTGTAGGGCAAGTGCCTCCTCTCTCACCATTGTAATTTTTGAGTGTGCTGTATCTTTTTAATCAATTCAGTTTTGTTACCCATATACTCACAGTATTTTTGTCTATTTAACAAGCTCCATAATTTCAAGTTATTGAAATGTCGCATTATGTTTAGAAAAACAATCAATTTATATCAACATAACTGTTTAAATGATTTGGTTTTCAGAGAGATAACTTTCATTTTCCTTCCATAATTTCTTTAAACCGTCTTTTTATATGTAAACATTTTTCTGTCAAATGTCTACAAATGCTCTTATAAATTCTTACATTATTAAAACCTTCGAGGAACATTTCAAAATTCAGATTTATTTATTTCAAACTTCAACATATCTTTTACCAATGTATCTATTTCCAACAAGCCGGAAACTCAATTAGATTAAACAAGGTCAAATGAGTAGATTAAAAATGTGATACCTCAGTTCCTCCTGAAATGTTGTATGGTGTAAACCACTTTTTAAGTGTACAGTTTTATCCACTCCAAAGTTTTCACTGATCTCCAGATGCAAGTAAATTTCTAAATTTTCCACTATTAACTAACACGACAGATAATGTATTCCAACAGCCAAACTGCATAATATTCAGCTGCCCATAGAAATCCATCACTACATTATATTGGTTTCTTGATTTGCAAACTGTGATACTGACCAACGCGTTTCCAACAGAGTCAATCTCTGTGAAGACTGATGTCAAGATAGCCCAACACATTTCTCTATCTTTCTCACAAGAACATTGAATTTCACTTCCAATACATTTCCCAGAAGTACGGAACTAATGTTTTTAATTAATAGGAAAGCATCCAGTCGCTGGATCCCAATAGTCAAGCCAAATACCTAGGATTTAGTCAAACTATCAATGAATGAGTGAATTGTTGATTCATTCATTGAAGCATACACAAGGTTTGGCTTATGTTCAAAATCTGCAAGACAGAAGTCCATCAACATGCCATTGTTACACCACAACGTTTTCCAATAATAAAGGTTTACAGAAAAACCCTGGAAAGTGTGGATCACGTCCTACCCTTCAGGAGCTACATTTCGGTCAATACAAATATCAAAACACAAGAGGGTCAAGAGTGTTTAAATATCATTCAATGTGCCAGCACAGACCTTGGTTAATTGAAGAAAAAGATGTTAATTGAAGATAGAACATAAGAGCCGTATGGCCCACAAGGTTTGTGCCGAACATGATGCCTAGCTGAACTGATCTTATCTGCCTGCACATGATCCATATTCCTCTATTCCCTCACTTCCATGTGCCTATATAAAAGCCTCTTAAAAGCCACTATTGTATATGCCTCCACCACTACCCCTGGCGATGCTTTCCGGGCCCCCACCACCCACTGGGCAAAAATACCTGCCCTGCACATCTCCATTAAACTTTTCCACTTCTCGATATAGCTGTGCCCTTTAGTGATGGGCATTTCCACGCTGGGAAAAATATTCTCAACGTCTACCCTCCTATGCCTCACATAATTTTATACACAAGCTAAAGATTTCAGGCCTTCCCCAAAAGGGCTGGTGCATCAAGCTCCAGTGATCCCTGCCCTTGTTTATGCTTCAGGATCTGGACTATCTACAGCAGACACACAGACACACATATCATTGGTGCCTCGGCAAAACTTTGCTGCCTCGAAAAAGGGCGACACGGTGGCGCAGCAGTAGAGTTGCTGGTTTACAGCGCATACTCCACCAGAGACCCGGGATCGATCCCGACTACGGGTGCTGTGCTTACGGAGTTTGTACGTTCTCCCTGTGACCATATGGGTTTTCTCTGAGATCTTCAGTTTTGTCCCACTTCAAAGACATACAGGTTTGTAGGTTAATTGGCTAGGTATAAATTGTAAACTGTCCGTAGTGTGTGTGGGATAGTGTTAATGTGCGGGGATCGCTGGTCGGCACGGACTCGGTGGGCCGAACGGCCTGTTTCTGCGCTGTATCTCTAAACTAAACTAAACTAAAGCTTCCAAAACTACTGGAAGGATAGGCAAACCAATGTCAGTGTCCTTTCCCAGACCAACATCCACTGTATTGAGGGACCTTGCTGGGCAGAACATGCCATTTGCATGCCTGACATCAGACTACCAAAACAGCCAGTTTCTTCACAGAGAGTGATTACCAGTTAGACAAAAAAAAAACCCTCCAAGAATGTGCTCAAAGCCTACTTGAAAATAATATACTTTTCCCACTGACCCAAGGGGATGCTCTGATCTTCTAATATTGGTAAATGTGCTTAAGATGATTACTTGCTTCGGTTGAATTAAAACTAAGAAATATCATGCGGTAGGAGAAAATATTTTTTGAGAGAAGAAATATATTTTTTAAATCCACAGATAGATAATCAATTATCTCATACAGAAGCACTTTAACAGTCTGCTGATGGAAGTCACACAAATTGACTGCCAAGCTTCTCATGCTGAACGTTCCAAGTCTGCAGCTCAGCACTGGCTGAAGGTTAAATTACTTAAGTGGATGTTAGCTAAAATATTCATATTTAAGTTCAACAAAAGGGAGACAGCAAGTCTGTAAGAGGTCTAACATCAGCACAAGTGCTTGGGTCAGTGGGAGAAGTTGACAATAACAGAACAGGCAGAGGTAATGCCACCAAGAGCAAAACTGGTGCACAAGGTCAAAGAGCAGTGTTTGGTCAAATCCTTCTTCCTCCATGTGCATTGAACTTGGTGGCTCGCTCACTTTACATGAGACTATGCCCCAGCCCAATCTTAATGCTAGAAGAGACTCTCCTCACCTTCCAGATCTACACAAGGATCTGGGCGAAGAAGGGGAACCTGATGTGCCTGACAGAAAGGTATTTGATGCAATGTGCAATAAGGCCTGATGTCCACTGGTCTTTTTTTTCATCACTTTTTCCATATCATCACCCCTTGGCCCCCCTCACACATTTTCAACCTCTCCTCTCTTTTTCCAAAACACCTACTTCACATACATATCACATATAGGGTTTTTCACCCCCAGCCCATCTTCTGTTTCCCTCTGTCTTTCACCTCTCCCCAAATGGCTCCCATTATCATCTACCCTACTTATCAGATTCCAGATTTAAAACCTTTGCAATTCTGCTTTTCACCTTCCAGCAACTCTCTCCACCTTCACCCTCTACTCCCTTAACCTGACTCCCTTTTGCTACTCTTCCCCCTCCCCACCTCTTTTTCTCTTTTCTCAAAGGTCTCCATCCACCAGCCTCTGTCTCCCAACTCCACCCTCCTCTACATTCACCTCTCTCTGGACTGCCAATCATCTCTTGCTCCCCCTCCTCTTTATACTGGCCACCTCTCCTCTCCATGTTCAATCCTGATGCAGGATTTCGATCTAAAATGTCAACAATTCCTTTCCTGACCCGTTGAGTTCCTCCAGCAGATTGTTTGTTGCTCCAGATTCCAGCATCTGCAGACTCTTGTGTCGTGATATTTATAATCAATTTCTGCTCTTTTTTAAACCTTCCTGTGCTCTCTCTGCCTGGTTCTGCTCAAACACACTCTATCACTCATCCTGGTGCCATCTATATTTCCTGATTCTTTTTGTGCCTTTTCTTTTTTCTCTATTTCTCCTGTGCCAACTTCCATATTACATTAATTTAAACCTCTCCACACAGCACCATCAAACTCTCCCGTAAGGTCACTAGTCCCAACTCTGGTGTGGAACAATCCATCCTGACTGCAGAGGTACAAACTCTTATCGAACATCCTAACGCCCCAAGAATCTAAAGCACTCTCCCCTGTACCATCTTTTCAGCCATACATTAATTTGTTCCATCCTCCTATTTCCTTGCTCACTGGTTTGCAGAGAACAGGTCCTGCTGCAGGATTTGTATATTAATTTTGGGCTCCTGCTAGATGCAAGTGGAAGTGACAGCAATTATCACAAGATCTACTTCAATAACACTACTTCATTGCAAAAATCAAAAAATATTCCATCTAGCCATTTGCAATAAGAATCAAGGTGATGGTAAAACAAAATGCATTCCCTTGGGCTTCAATAATAAGCTTGAAATTCATCTATAATACAAGTGCTGCAAATCACAGACTTCTCAGGATTTATTGCAGTCATGAAGTAAATATAAAATAGATGTGTGCTTATGTACAAATTTCACTATGGCTGGAAGTTTCTCAAAAGCTTCAAAGGTTGATGAGGGCAGAGCTGTAGACGTTGTGTACATGGACTTCAGTAAGTCATTCAACAAGGTTCCGCATGGTAGGCTGCTCTGAAAGGTTAGATCGCATGGGATCCAAGGAGAAATAACTGAAAGTATAGCAAATTGGCTCCATGGAAGTAAGCAGAGGGTGATGGTGGAAGGTTGCTTCTCGGACTGGAGGCCTGTGACTAGTGGTGTGCCTCAGGGTTTGGTGTTGGGCCCGTTACTGTTTGTCATCTACATCAATGATTTGGATGAGAACATACAGGGCAAGATTAGTAAGTTTGCTGATGATACAAAAGTTAGTGGTTTTGCAGATAGTGAAGATGGTTGCGAATGATTGCAGAAGGATCTGGATCAATTGGCCAGGTGGGCAGAGGAATGGTTGATGGAATTTAATACAGAAAGGTGTGAAGTGTTGAATTTTGGGATGTCGAACAATGGCAGGACCTACACAGGCCTCTGGGTAGTGTTGTAGAGCAGAGGGATCCAGGAGTACAGGTGCATGGTGCCTTGAATGTCGAGTCACATAGATGATGTGGTTAAAATGGCTTTTGGCACTTTGGCCTTCATCAGTCAGAATATTGATTATAGAAGTTGGAGGTCATGTTGCAGTTGTATAAGATGCTGATGAGACCACATTTAGAATATTGTGTTCACTTCTGGGCACCATGTTATAGGAAAGATATTGTCAAGCTTGAATGGGTTCAGAAAAGATTTACGAGACAGGTACATGGATAGGACAGGTTTGGAGGGACATGGACCAAGCACAAGCAAGTGGGACTAGTGTAACTGGGACATTGTTGGCAGTGTGGGCGAGTTGGGCCGAAGGGCCTGTTTCCACACTGGATCACTCTATGACTCTATGATCCTCAACAAGATCATGAAAGTCAAAGCAAATTTGTTCAAATGAGAGGAAGAAGGAATAGATGGCATGGTGGGTGGCACGGTTGCGTAGCGGTAGAGTTGCTGCCTTACAGCGCTTGCAGTGCCAGAGACCCGGATTCAAACCCGACTACAGGTGCTGTATGTACGGAGTTTGTACGTTCTCCCCGTGACCATATGGGTTTTCTCCGAGATCTTCGTTTTCCTCCCACACTCCAAAGACGTACAGGTTTGTAGGTTAATTGGCTTGGTATATGTGTAAATTGTCCCTAGTGTGTGTAGGATTGTATTAATGTGCGGGCATCGCTGGTCGGTGCAGACTCATTGGGCCAAATGGCTTGATTCCATGCTGTATCTCCAAAGTAAAACTAAACCAGACAGAAGTAATACATTGTTACATTTTGAGGAAGTCACATCCATCATACAAAGCCTTGTAGAAGTGGTGTGCCCATTCTTTAAAAAATACTTGATTGACATTGTTACTCAATTACAGCGTATGTGATCATAGAACATACGTTTCCTAGCAGGGTATGAAGCCTCTCGTCTGATTAGGAATATGCCAAGTCTTTGAAAGAATCTTTTAATTAGACCACCAGGGGGGCGCCGTATGATGGCTGCCTCGCCAACTGTCTGTCTCGTCCTTTTCCTTCTTTGTGTAGTTAGTTTGTTGTAAAATGTGTCTTAGTTTATCTTTAGTTTTGTGTTATGTGGGGGGAGGTGGGGGGTGTGAGGGAAACTTTTTTTTATCTCTTTCCTCGACAGAGATGTGACTTTTTCCATGTCTTATCTCCGTCTGCACTGTGGTCTAACATCGTGGAGCTGGCGGCCTCTTGCTGTGACCTTGGGAACGCCAACCGCAGGAGCCTACGGCCTTAACATCTCGGAGCTTGCGATCCCTTTGCCAGGGATCGACCTTGGAGCTCTAACCGTGGAGGCCTGTGGACTTTAACAACGTGGTGCTCGCGTTCCTTGGTTAGCGACCAACTCCGGGAGCTCCACCGCGGGGGCTTAAACCGCCCCGATTGCGGGAGCTTCGATCGCCCCGACGTGGGAGCTTCGATCTCCGGCTGCAGGAGCTTCAATCACGGATGGTTCGACTCCCCAGACCGTAGGAGAAAAGGAGGAAAGAAGATAAGACTTTATTGCCTTCCATCACAGTGGGGAATGGGGAGGAGCCGCTGTGGTGGATGCTTATGTCAAATTTTTATGTAGTTGTGTGGCTTGTTGCTTTTTTGGTATGACTGTTGGCAAACCAAATTCTTCGTATGTTGCAAAACATACTTTGCTAAAAAAATTACCATTATTATGATTATTATGTCACAGTAGAGTCTCTATCCACATTGTTCCATACCGCAATACCACCATTAAGTTAAAAACCTATATCAAATTACAATCTTAATACATGCAATTCTAACATTATGGTGGAGGGGGGGTGCGGGGTTGGAGAAAAGACTATCTTTTCCTTCCCATACTCCCTGCTTATTTATCTGTTATTTTACCTACCCTTGCCCTTTTCTTCTACAATCATCCCTCATCCATGCCTTTGGGCAATGCTTTTGATAAAGCTCACATTCTCTATGCTGCACAATCTACTGCATATCATAATTCAGCTGCACAGATCCAATTCCATTACAAGACCAATTGCTCATTGGAACCATTGTTGCAAAAAATGAGGGAAATAGATTAGCAATGTTACAAAATTTTGAGATTTTAAAAATCAAGTCTGTAATTTATCCCATCAGATAAAGCATAAAAATAAGTTTAATTTGACACCTAATTCACTTTCATATCTCAAGTATTTAAAAAGTTATGGCCATTTTCATACTGGGAAATGAGCATCTTGTTCCCTATTGATTTTCTATGGACATAACAAAAAAGCTGTGATCGTGAACAGTCAAAAGCCCATAACTTTCTTAAAAATTAAGAGAACTGAATGAAATTTTCAGTTATCATAGATTGAAGCATTCTGAAACAAATATAAAATAATCTTACTTGGATGACCTGAAATTAAAGCATATAATTAGTTAGTTACCTAATTGTAGCTAATTTCAGACTTCAATTACTAGATCTAAACATCTATCCATTTCTTAATAAATGATTAACATTTTTAAATAGCCTAAATGTCCAAATAATATTCACAAATAATTCACAATAAAACATGATTTTTAAATCTCATTTACATTAATTTATAGGCCAAATGGAAGGAATTTAGTGTTCAATTGCTGCAAATTAAAGTCCATTTTAAATCAGCTTTCCAGTGGGTCCCTGTGGTACGCGCTGGTTTAGAACGTTCACATTGCGGTAGATTTGTGCCCCAAATGCCCAGAAAAATACTGCGGGATATAATGGGGCCAAATTGAGCTACTCGCAATATTAAACTTTGTATAAAGGGTTCTTTAAAAGCCCTTTTTAATGTAAAAATATACAACCTAACTTCTGTGGTTTGCTTTATGGGACCCTGCGGTTGCTGGCTGTCGCGGGTTTAAAGATTGATTTTTAAACTACTATAACTATTATTCAAGGCCTTTAAAACTAATAATAGCTTTTGCGACGGGGTCTTCCAGCGATTTTTCGTTAATAATTAACTAGGCTGAACATTTTCGATTGGAACAGCTTAGAGAAAATCGCGTTTTAAACCCGCCCCCTCTAAACGGCGCCAAAATCGCGCACACCCACAACGGCAGATTTTCAACGACGCTTCAGGTAGGCTTTGCAACATACCTAAATAGATTGTTTTCCATGAATTGATTAAAAGTTTGTAAGAATACTTCCATGGCAGTAAATAACAATGAGTAAATAAGATTTACCAACATTCAATACAATACAATATAATACAATCAGTTTTATTCGTCACATTGCACATAAAGTGCAAGTGAAATGAATTTGCCAGCAGCGGTACAATGATAAAGAACACACAAAAAAACACAAAATATTTAACACAAACATCCACCACAGCATTCATCACTGTGGTGGAAGGCACAAAATTTGGCCAGTCCTCCTCCATTTTCCCCCGTGGTCGGGACTTCAACCCTCCGCAGCCGCTGCAGGTGTCCAGATGTGCAGACAGGTAAAAGTCCAGGTAAGTCCAGAATTGGCTCTTCCCCACCGGAGACCGCGGCTTCAGGTTGGTGTAGGCCGCAGGCCGGCGGCCGAACCTGAAAACCATCTACAAAACCTGAATTTACTGGTTCAATGGTACTTTATTATCGCATGTACCTGGCTACAGTGACATTCGTTTTGTGCATACAATCTAGGAAAATCTTACTATACACAAGCACAGTCATAACTTAGTGCAAGAGTGTGGGGATAATAGATTACACTGAGGCATTACACAAGAGTCACCACATTTCAGGCACCACTTTGTATTCTTTAAGTTTCAAAGTTCTTAAAAATGTAGTCTTAACATGTAGGTACAGCAGGCAGTGAAGAAAGCGAATGGCATGTTCACCTTAATAACAAGAGGAGTTGAGTATAGGAGCAAAGAGGTCATTCTGTAGTTGTACAGGTCCCTTGTAAGACCACACCTGGAGTAATGTGTGCAGTTTTGGTCCCCTAATTTGAGAAAGAACATTCTTGCTATTGAGGGAGTGCAGCGTAGGTTTACAAGGTTAATTCCCCGGATGGCAGGATTGTCATATGCTGAGAGAATGGAGCGGCTGGGCTTGTATACTCTGGAATTTAGAAGGATGAGAGGATATCTTATTGAAACATGTAAGATTATTAAGGGTTTGGACACACTAGAGGCAGGAAACATGTTCCTGATGTAGAGGGAGTCCAGAACCAGGGGCCACAGTTTAAGAATAAGGGGTAAGCCATTTAGAACGGAGATGATGACACACTTTTTCACACAGAGAGTTGTGAGTCTGTGGAATTCTCTGCCTCAGAGGGCGGTGGAGACCAGTTCTCTGGATACTTTCAAGAGAGAGCTAGATAGCGGAATCAGGGGATATGGGGAGAAGGCAGGAACTGGGTACTGATTGGGGATGATCAGCCATGATCACATTGAATGGCGGTGCTGGCTCGAAGGGCCGAATGGTCTACTACTGAATCTATTGTCTATTGTCTGTTGGCGTAAAGTCCATTCTATGAAGTATCCACTTTGCTCTTTCATCACTCCACATATTTATTGCCAATTTTTACTCTGACATCCCGCAACTTTGATTTTAAAATACTTTATTACTAAAGCTATAGTTGAAAGCTCTAATTACTTATATGCTGCACCTCTACATCCTTGTATTAAGGACACCCACCAAATTGATTGACCCAATTGTTGTTGCTGCACTAGAAACTTTATAAACTGGCAGTGTTTCAAAGATAGCCAGTACCTCTCAAATGGCCAGTGGTACCTGTATTTCTATTATGGTCGTCACAGGTAAACCTCTGTTTCAGCATCTAAAATACCTCTGTGAGCAGATGTAACACAGTAATACAGATGGGACAAAGAAGCAAAATGATAATTGTCCTCGAGATGCCAAAGTTTAGTTTAGTTTAGAGATATAGTGCGGAAACAGGCCCTTCAGCCAACCGAATCCACGGCAACCAGCGATCCTTAGACATAGATTTTAGATTTAGATCCTTTATTTGTCATTCAGACCTTTTGATCTGAACTAAATGTCGTTGCCTGCATCCATACATGTAATAATAAACAACAAAACACACAATGAACACAAATTAACATACACCACAGTGAGTTCATCAGGCACCTCCTCACTGTGATGGAGGCAAAAATCTTAGGGTTACTGTCTCTTCCCTCCTCTTCTCCCTCTGCGCTGAGGCGATACCCCACGAGCGATGGTAATCAGTCCCGCGGCTCACCGAGCTCCGCGAACGGGCCTGTTCAAGCTCTGCGGCCCGGGGTGGTCGAAGCTGCCGCCCTCCAGTCCAGCGGACGCAGCTGTTGCCGCGGGAACTCTGGAAAACAGGCACCACCCTGTGATCTGCGAGCTCCAGACGATGTCGTCCACTCGCCCGCGGCCGAGCCCCGGATTCAGGTCGCCGCCACCAGAACGTCGCCTCAGCTACCGGAGCACCGTCTACTACCCTGCATACTAATCCTATCCTACATACATTAGGGACAATTTACAAATTTTTTTCCAAAGCCAATTAACCTACAAACCTGTACATCTTTGGAATGTGGCAGAAAACCCACAAAGGTCATGGGGAGAACTTACAAACTACGTACAGACAGCACCCATAGTCAGGATCGAAACTGGGTCTCTGGCGCTGTAGGCAGCAACTTTGCCACCATGCCAAAGGAAAATGGCATTATTCAGGTCAACATAACCTGCTTGAGCCTTATTTTCATATAATAATACAATTCCATGCAATTTTTCACACAATCTTTAAGCAGATTTCTATATTACCTCTTTGATTAGATTTATTTAAGTATAGAACAGAACATCACAAAGTATCAGATTTTTTGGAATGTTTAATATTTACGCAATTCCATATTTCATAATATAATAAAATAAATTGTGCATATTTTGTATTAAAGAAAGATTTTCATTTCCCTTTGAGATATTTTGAGGGTCATTCGATTCATTTTATCCTGTCTTTATTCACCGTCTTCTTCATGCCATTGAATCACTCACATGTAATATATAGAAATGAGCTCTAGAAGATGTTGCTTTACTGCTTGCTGCTTCCACAGTTAATGCCACATGGGAGATTCCTTTATCTTACATGACTATTGACATTAATATATGTATGTAAAGCATGGCTAGCCTTGAACCAATTGAAAAATATAAATCATTTTCTTCACTAAAAAAATTGTTCATCTTTTTTTAGTGCAACAAATATGAACTGCTTAGAGTGCTAGAAGTGAAAATCCAGTAAAAAAATAATTTGGTGCTTTTCACCCATAGTAGGCCCCCCTCGGTCATGACTGATCATGGGTGATGCATCCTAGTTGTTGGCTGCTTGCTCCAAACCTCGGCTAGAGCAGCGTCACTTGTAGCTGAAGAGACCAATGCGGGAGTGACAGTCTCTGTGACAAAGGTCCCATTTATGTGTGGTCTCTGGTTTGTTGAAGTTGCTGCGCTCCTTTCTGCGTGCCCACTTGTCTGCCGCTGCATTCAACAGGTTATCTTCCCCTGTTTTGAGATGTTGGTTCAGGGTACCTCTCCACCTGGTGTGGTCAGCTGCAAGGTTCTCCCAGGACTCCACATCTATGTTGAGCACCTTCATATCTCTCTTGCAGACATCCTTGTAACGTAGCTGGGGGCAGCCGATGGTTCTCCTCCCAGATGTCAGCTCTCCATAGAGGATGCCTTTTGGAATACGGCCATCCTCCATGTGGTGGGCATGGCCCAGCCTCCGCAGTTTGCGCTGCCCGAGTAGAGTGTACATACTGGGAAGGCCAGCGCGAGACAGGATCTCGGCGTTGGACACTCTGTCTTGCCACGATATGCCCAGGATACGGCGGATGTTTCTAAGGTGGAAAGAGTTGAGTCTTCTTTTCACCCTTATTTATCCATTTATACAGCGGCTTTGTATTTCTCAGTGGCAGAACTTGCAGTTGTCGTGTCTTGTCCATGTTGACCACTGGGAAGAAAGTCAGATCCGTAAACTACAATCAGTGTTCACATCAGCTTGCACTGAGGGGCATAATATAAGATTGTTTTCCAAAAAGTATTATTCAAAATATTTGCATGCATATAACACAATATTTGTCTTCATTTAAGGAGCAAGATCCAGTAGATCCAGCTGTGGATTCCCTCACAATATCCCCTTATGTAGAGTACATACAACATGTATATTATATTCTGTCAAAGACCTGCTCCCAGTCAAAGCTGACTAGGCAAGTGTCTATCCCCATATCCCACAAGGAGGCAATCATTGGTATTAATGTTAGTTTATTATTGCTGTGTGTAATGAGATACAGTAAAACAAATGTTGTTTTGCTTGCTATGCAGGCAGATCATACCGTGCATGAGTATATCAGGTAGTGTAAAAAATAAAGTAAAGAGCCAGGTATACTGTTACAGCTACAGAGAAAGTCCACATAAAAAAAGTGCTAGGGCTGCAACAAAATAGATTGGAAGATCAGGAATTCACCCTTGGCCTACAGAAAGTTCATTCAAGATTCTTATAAAAGCAGAGATAAAGCATTCCTGGTCATCCTATCAATGTAGTTGGACCAGGACAAATTGTTGGTTATATTTACATCTGGTAATTTGAAACTCCCAACCATCTCCACTTCTGTACTCGGGCTTGTACTCAACTCTACTCCCTGAAGTCGATGACCAGCTCCTTCATTTTGGTGATGTTCAAGGAGGCTTAACGCCTTGCTACTAAAGACTTCCATCTCCTTCCTGCACTCCATCTCAGTGGTGTCATTGGCTAACTTGTAAATGGAGTTAAGCAGAATTTGGCCATACTGATGTGAGTATATAGGCCATATAGTAAGGGGTTGAGGGTGCATTCTTGCAGGGCACTGGTGCTGAGAATTATCATGGAGGATGTTTTATCGCCTGTTCTTATTAATTGCAGTTCCATGGATCAGGAAGCCAAGGATTCAGTTGCAGAGGAGGCGCTGAATTCTCGGTCCAGCAGTCTGAAGATGAGTTTAGCTAAAATTATGAATTATTATGAGAGTGAATTATTTGCACCAGAGCAGCCTTGAATCAATTAGCAAGAATCAATTAACAATGGGAATCTTGTAAGTCACATTTAGCAGTGAAAAATGTTATCAATTTTTCATAGTTTCTGTTGGTGATACCTTTGACACCTTTGAACAAAAATGAAGCAATGAAATGATGGCATTCTCTGTAGTCAATACCTCAATGTCCCAGCTAGAACCCTTCAGTTCACAATCAAAGCAGCATTTGCTCCTTACTTTATAACAAAACGTATACATTGGACATCATTTGAGTTTGTTTGTTGGTAAGGAATAGGTGAGCATTGATGCAACAATCATATAACAATTATTCACAAAATTAGGAAATGATAGCCACGTTTAGTTTAGTTTAGTTTATTGTCACATGTACTGAGGTACAGTGAAAAGCTTTAGGGGTGCTTACACTTGATGGTGCCTGGTCCAATTTTCCAATGGCAGGATTTCTATCAGAAATTGGTGCTACGGCATTAAAACGGTCACAAAAAAGTCCCATTTCAATGCTTGCTATTCCAGTTCCTTCCTAGGTGTTTATTCAGAACATTGCAATAGTACAATGTTACTCAAATGTGTTTCCTGCTACATTGAATTAAGTAGTGGTGCTAGAAAACCTATTAGCATTGCTTCATGTAATAGTGCAGTTTAAACATTTATTTTTAATTGAAAATTCTGTCAGGTATGAGAAAGGATGTCACTAAAAATAATGCCTCAAGTCCATCAGTGCTTATAAAATCTGGTTTCAGAGCACTATTGACTTGGAGTTTTTGAAATACAGGAATAAGTTTCATTCCTTCTTCCCTCCTTCATTAAGTTAATTGGATCCCTCAAACTATAATTAGCCAGATTACCATGTTTGGTTCCCTAATGGCAATCATTTTCATGTGATAGAATTTGAATAAGCACACTGATGCCAGTACTGCTCCAAGTATTCTCATCACTTAAATTCCAGTTATTCACTGATGGTAATTGGGCAATAAAATAATTAAAACTGCAAATATCTGTCTTATAAAACCTGGGGAAAATGAGAGATAAATGGAAGGTGACAATTAATACTAAGAAATTATTCTGCATACCCGTGAAAAAAATAACAAATCTCTGAAGTTATAGGGATTCTGTTTTGTATATTGCTGCATTGAAGTGCCATACATTAAAAGTCATGATGTTGAGCAATGTGATTTAAAGGCAAAGCCACAAGTGAGGTTTGTCAAAGTAAGCAGGCAGCAGTTCACCACAGTTTAACAAGAGATCACTGATATACTACCCGCAGTACATTTCACAGTTGGGTAGCATTGCAAGAGAAAGTGGGGTAGGACCACAGTCTAGGGTCCTTCCGCTGCTGCTCATTGGGGGGCAGGTTAGGTGGAGACGCTGCTCAAATGAGGGAGGGATATCACCCCGGGGGCTACTGGGACCTCACCCGAAGTTTCAGTGGTTGGCGGGAACCCGCCCAGAGGCTCGGCGGACGGTGTAACCGGGAGGGAGCTGGAGGTAGCTTCTGGGGAGAAGAACAGAGTTAACAGGTCAATGATCTTTCATCAGTCTGAAACAATCATTGTATTTCTCTCCATTGATACTGCCAGATTAGCTGAGTATCTCTGGCATTTTCTGTATTTTATTTCATATTTCCAGCATGGGCAGTTCTTTGCTATTTGATATACTTATTGCATTTTACCCCAGAACATAAGAAAACACATCAATCAATCAATGTGGATTTCAATGGGGATCATGACTAATAGCGAGAACACCAACATTTATTCCTCTAAAATATGGGAACATTTTGTGGCCTATAGGAATTCTAACATATTTCTGCCCAGTATATTAAGATTTATTTAAGAGTGATAAATGCTGCTGCTTTGCACAATGGCCAACCTCTTGTATAGTTGGACATGTGGTCCCACCACTGCTAAATCATGCAAAAATATTAGGTTTCATAATTAAAGTATTGCACTAAAAACACAATTATGTTGACAATATAAATAAATAATTGACATTTTGGCAAACACTATAAGATCACAAGAATCAAAAGGAACCAGCAATTTTCATGAAAGCTTTTTCAAAAAGTTGGTTAATTGTTGCACGGTGAGAAGTTTATTAATCTCAATCTTTAGTATTTTGATAACTTTCTAAAGATAATATAATGCTCATTACAACAAGATCCTTCATTACTTAAAGCACTGCTCTTCTGATCAGTTAAGTACATCCCAGATATGCTTACTGTAGATCTGATACAAGTATGGATAGGAAAGGTTTAGAGTGATATGGGCCAAACAGGCAAATGGGACTAGGTAAATTGGGCCATTTTGGCCAGCATGGATGAGTCCGGCTGAAGGGTCTATTTCCATGCTGTGTGGCTCTGTCTGCAACCAACCCAGATAGGGGTTAGCTGGTGGAGACCGTGAATGGTGGAGAGAATCAGGGCAGATGACCAACTACAACTTTTTCATTCCTTTTTTGTACACATTTATTTTATTGAATGTGTTGCAGAATGTTGATGAATAATAAATCTTTAGACAATGCAACATGGATCCTTCCCATGCTCACATTTCTCTGAACCTGTCACAATCTCCATTGGATAACCACCATTAATTTCCTTGAAGCTGTATTCAAGTTCTACCAATATTCTATATTGAAGCTGATAAAGAAGAATATACAGAAGCTGAGTGCCAAAAACAGTAGTCGCACATTGTGAGAGAATATAGAATATCCTATATGATATAAAATATCCTATCTGATATAGAATATCCTGTATTCTATATCATATAGGATATTCTATGTCCTCTCACAATGTCCGACTACTATTTTTGGCACTCAGCTTCTTTGCACTGGCCATCTCCACCACTGCTCCTTCATCTCTTGATTCCCTTTCTCAAAGAAGTCCTCAAGCTCCCTTAGCACCAACAATGATAGCTGAGATCTTGAAGCACACGAAACAGCAGCTGCAGGAATCTGAAGAAAGGTCCTGACCTAAAATGTCATTTTCCCTTCCCAGCCCAGCTGCCTGACCTGCTTAGTACCTCCAGCTTGTGTGACTATGTCCACAACATGTTCAGGCAGGGACTTGGATGCTGGTGGCACATTTTAAGTTGTGTTGCTTGCTCTGGGTTGCAGCTGCTTTGTGGCTTCCAGTCAGTGGGTCCAGTTAACTATTGAAGTATTAGATTTGGCTGTAATTTGCTCTGCTGGGAGCTTCACCTCCATCTATCTTGGCATTTGTATCATTATGGGAATGCCAAGTCTCTTTCAGTAAACCATGGAGCTCTTTCCCATTCTCTCGTCCACTGCAGCCATCATCCATATCTTGTTGGCATCTAGTTTCCAAGTGGAATGTGGCTTTAAAGCCCTGCCCCACTGTACAAGTTCATTCAAGAGTTCTCCCCGAGTTTTCCTTGATTCGAACTCAGAGATTTACGGTAATGGCCGTTCGTAAGTACTCGGGGCACTCGTGGACATTTTTCAACACGTTGAAAAATCTTTACGAGTCTTCCCGAGCTTACCTGCCATTAGCGAGTCTTCCCAAGCACCTGCCATTAGCGTTACGAGCTGCTAAGAGACGCCCCCGAGCTCCGACGTACCCACTACGTTCATTCTACGTGCTTACCACGAGTTTGATTTTTTTTTTAAACTCGGGAGAGCTCTTGAATGAACTCGTACAGTGGGACAGGGCCATAAAGCTCTGATGTTCTTACAAAGAAGTGTGGAAAAATTGTTGGAAGTTGCATTCAATCATGCATGGTCCTGTCAAGATCTGAGAAGGTCTAATTTCAGTGGATGTTTGTGGGCATATCCGCCAGAAAGGGAGGGAAGGACTCATTGACCATCTTTCCATGCATAACTTGTTCACTCATTAAGGAAAGGCACTGGTTATTATGCATCTATCATAAATGTTCACCAAAATCCATTCTGTAAGCTCTGGAAAAGGAACAAATTTGAATTATGTAATAATTAAAATATAAGTAACAACATTAGATAGTATAATCACTACAGAATACAATTATTCTATTTAAAGGGTGAAATTTGTGCTAAGTTGAAACAGTTATATGATTTTAATATTTTACTTGTTTTAATTTTGCGCCAAGAATGACAAAACATTTAAATTCGCACTTGTTTTTTTAATGTTTTGTTCATTTTAATTTGACATCCATTCATTTTTACACTTGAAATCTTCCAAACTAGTTTTATTAATAATTACATATTGTTGCAAGAATTTTATTTTTATAAATTACCCATTGCTGTCCTGCACTGCTGTCACAAACCTGATAAAAAAGACACTCAAATGAGCATTAAAAAGCAGTTCTCTGTAAACCTCAATTAACCATGATGTCTTATGACAGTCAGCATTTACAAGGTATAATTAAACTATCACAACTGACATTTCTAGACTACAGATAATTTAAGCGACCTCTGCTTCAAGGATTCTGTGCTGGCACTAATAATAACATCAATTAGCTTGGCACCATTACAATATAATGAGACTTCACTTAACTGAACCATTAGATGCAGTAAAACTCTTCATTATAGCTGCTAATTTCCCAACCAGCACCAAGCACGACACTTTGTGAAAGTTGTTGAAAAGAATTGTAATATTTACCGAAACAAGTAACAAAGCAGCTTTTAATCAATAAGTAATGATTAAAGCATATTAATGCATATTATTATTATATTATTTTATTTTCATTCATTACCTCTGTTGATAAGCCAATACCATGCACCATTGTTTTTGGAATCACGTATTGTTACTGAAATGGAGTCAGAGGTCTGGAATCCAGCCCAGTAATGGATTTATTAAATACATTTCCCAAAATTCTGGTCAGTTTATTTATTAAATAAACGGTATCAAGTGTCCATCACTTGTTCAACCACTGGAATTGATTGCTGACAATATTTCTGTGTACTTAATTTCTGCTCCACAGCATTTTGCGCTTTAATAATAATAATAATGGATGGGATTTATATAGCGCCTTTCTAATACTCAAGGCGCTTTACATCGCATTATTCATTCACTCCTCAGTCACACTCGGTGGTGGTAAGCTACTTCTGTAGCCACAGCTGCCCTGGGGCAGACTGACGGAAGCGTGGCTGCCATTCTGCGCCTACGGCCCCTCCGACCACTACCAATCACTCACACACATTCACACACATTCACACACAGGCAAAGGTGGGTGAAGTGTCTTGCCCAAGGACACAATGACAGTATGCACTCCAAGCGGGATTCGAACCGGCCATCTTCCGGTCGCCAGCCGAACACTTAGCCCATTGTGCCATCTGTCGTCCCTTTTTAATCTCCTATTCTTGTTTTTTAATCTCCTAATCTATTAATTTATTTGAATATGCCTGTACTGTGAAAACAAATTTGCGCAAAACAGGAGTCATCTAAAAAAGAGTGCACTTTGGATGGGTCCCGGTATTCCATTTCATATCACAATGCTTTAATCCTTAATGCAAATAATTACTCTCCTTCCTCCAAAACATTTTGTGTCACCTGGGAATGGCCAAATCAGGGAGGTGGAACAAAGGAACTTGAAGAAAGTTTCTTCTGCATAAGTGCAACGAAATATACCAAGTCTGGAATCGTGAATACACATTAAAGGCTCAACGTGATGTTCTGCAAAATTGCACCATTGCACCTGGTTTGCCTTATATTGCTTGTGTGGTCATTTGGACTGGGAAAGACCCAAGGAACTGCAGATGCTGGTTCACCAAAACAGACAAAATCCTGGAGCAACTCAGTGGGTCAGGCAGCATCTCTGGAGAATGTGAATAGGTGAAGCTTTGGGTTGGGATCCTTCTTCAGACTGATTGTGGTAGGGGGGGAGGAAGCTGGAAGAGAGGTGGGGGTGGGACAAAGCCTAGCAAGTGATGGGTGGACACTTGGGGGGGGGGGGGGGGGGGGGGGGGGTTGGTTGGTTGGCAGGTGGTTGGACAAAAGCCAGAGATGAAAAGACAAAAAGTGTAAGATGAGATAACGATAGAAGATGCGTGAAATGTGAGGAATATAGGTGGGAGGGGGTGGGGATGGGGAATGGAGGGGAAAGGGAGAAATGGGTGCACATCCAGGTGAGGCACAGGGGAGAAGGGGAACAAGAAGGGGGAGAGGGAAGGAGGGGGCATTTGTTTTCCTAAAATTGGAGAATTAAATGGCCTGTTGGATTGTAAGCCAACCAAGCAAGGTGCTCAAGAAGGAACTGCAGATGCTGGAAGATCGAAGGTACACAAAAATGCTGGAGAAACTCAGCGGGTGCAGCAGCATCTATGGAGCGAAGGAAATAGGTGACGTTTCGGGCCGAAACCCTTCTTCAGACTGATTGGGGGTGGGGGGGAGAAGGAAGGAAAAAGGGAGGAGGAGGAGCCCGAGGGCGGGGGGATGGGAGGAGACAGCTCGAGGGTTAAGGAATGGGAGGAGACAGCAAGGGCTAGCAAAACTGGGAGAATTCAACGTTCATGCCATCCGGACGCAAGCAACCCAGGCGGAATATGAGGTGCTGTTCCTCCTCTCTGTCCTGGGTCTCCTCCATTGCCAGAGTGAGCAACACCGGAAATTGGAGGAACAGCACCTCATATTCCGCCTGGGTTGCTTGCGTCCGGATGGCATGAACATTGAATTCTCCCAGTTTTGCTAGCCCTTGCTGTCTCCTCCCCTTCCTTAACCGTCGAGCTGTCTCCTCCCATCCCCCCGCCCTCGGGCTCCTCCTCCTCCCTTTTTCCTTCCTTCTCCCCCCCCCCCCCCATCAGTCTGAAGAAGGGTTTCGGCCCGAAACGTCGCCTATTTCCTTCGCTCCATAGATGCTGCTGCACTCGCTGAGTTTCTCCAGCATTTGTGTGTACCTTCAAGCAAGGTGCTGTTCTTCAATTTGGCATGCAGCATCACTCTGCATTTTTGTTTCAATATTAATGATGCAATTTTTTATATTCCTATTTTTATACAAAGTTTTATGAATTTTGATATTTGAACCAAAATTTGTGTTCCCATTTGCATCTAACATGTAAATGGGCATAAAGGAACACAAAATGCTGTCAGTTACAGAATACAATGGTGGAGTTTCAGTTTGGCGACTGGAAGCAAAGGAGGAAGAGGCTTGTTGTATGCTTCAGAATGTTATAGAGTACACAATGTTTCAAAAGCACCTCCACAAAGGCTGCAGTGTTGGAATTGAAATAGCCCTTTACTCTTCTCAGCAACAAAAGATCTATTGTAGCCACAAGGGAGTTGGTGTCTGCGGCACAACGAATCATTAACAGGAGCATTGTCCCACGCTTTTATATTCAGTGCCCTAACTAGGTCAGGAAAGTTAGGTCAATCATCTAGATCTTACTTTGTGTATTTCCCCATCCCTTTACTATACCTAGTCAAACCTACACCAACATATCATGCGGCTAACCCTCTTGTCTTGCACGAGCACCACTCTCCCCACTAACCCCTACCCCCCATCTCTTTCTATTCACTTCTCATAATTCCATCTACTCATTCAATACAGTAACACCACCTCAACATTATGCAACTTCACATCCTTCATTGGTGGTAGACTGTACAGCCCTTGATAAAGCCCTTGATCAAGCACATGCCATTACACCCACTCAGTTCAGAAGGCAGCACAAAAGACTAAGGAGAGACATTTAGTAGGTCTCAAAATTGGCAAATGTAATGGAGGAAGAGGTGCCTTGGCTTCCTAGGACATAACCAAATGAAATATAATACATCCACATCGGTTGGCTTGATGTGAGCATTGAGTGAAATATTAGTCTCTCCATAATGATAGGTTCCAACATACTTACTATGGCAGTCCCAACACATATCTTTTCCCTCCACCAAAACTTGTAGGCGTAGCTGGAATCCACAGGACTCCTCCTAAAAACAAGATTATACTGGATCAAATCTTGGGACATGGGGCCAGGCAAATGGTGGAAGTATCAGAGGAGGAGCATTTTTGGGATAGTGATCATAATTCTTTGGGGGGTTTTTCCATATCCACACTTAGCCGAGCTACCCTCTTCCATTTTATATATCCATAGTTCCAAATTTCCATTGAATTGTAACTTTTCCTTCCCCCACATTTTTCTCATGTTCTCATACTCACTTAAAGTGATATTAGGATTCTATCATTATAAAATCGTAACATAATTCCTTGACCGGTCTGTTCTCTATAATGACATTATGCATTGTCTCTAAAATCACTAGTTTTCAATTTAGTGCAGCAGAAGCAATAACATTTCCTTCAGGGGTTTATAACCACATTTCTTTTCAAGAAAAAGAAAAAGTCAATGAAAAAAATCATCATTGCATTATCAAGTCCATTCAAGGAATTAAGTCCATGTCGATCTTGCATACTCAGTATATTGACATAGATCACATTACAATAGTAATAGAAGACCTCAAATCCAACATTATCACATTATGCCTCTGAAACAGAAGACAGATAGCTGATGCCTGATCTCCCCTGTAGATGAAGTAGAAAAGCTTAGTTAATTACAACTACCAAAAGCACTGGTGCTGCAGCTAAACCTTGTGGGTAAAACGGTAAAAAAGATTTTCAAGAAAAAAAGAGGCAACTCAATTAATTTGGGACTACTACCTAACATTTTACAGCTTAAATCAAAATAATAAGATTGGGGAAAAAATATTGGTTTGAAAGCAATACCCCAAATCTAATAGAATTCAAAGGTTCATGAAGGGAGTAATTTCTAAAAAATGCCAGAAGGCTGTTGATATGGAGCCAGGCTGAAAGGAGAAATTGAGATGGATAGAGAACTGAGGTAATACATTTTTTCAGTTCTTTCACCATATTTACTGGAGAAAAGGAGAAAATGGGGCAAGTTATGAAACTGCTTTGAAACTCTAGGCTTCAATTATGTAAATTACCTCCTTCTAACCCTGGAGACGGTGATGAATTTTCATTATTAAAAAAACAAAGAAAGACAATCAGGATAGAAAATAAACAATTTCTGAGGGTATACATTAACTTACAGTAGGTATGTTATAAATATTAACACCATCTAGGAGTGATACAACTGCTTAAATAAGCAATATATGCAGGAACTGTAGAAATAAGGAATTGTAGATGTTGGTTTACCAAGGAAAGACATAACATTTATAATTGATTTACAAATTAATTGCAATTAATTTATCCGTTAAAATGCATACTGTTATTATCTATATTATTATTTAAGGAAACAAAAACCAGCATAAACTAGCTTTAGAAATATTTAACTTTTCTGTTAAAAATATCAAACGACGAAATTGCATTTAAAAGTATTTGTCAAAGAAGCACGCTATTAAAATGAACAAAGGCATAGGCATTTTCCACTGAAGATTTGCACTAGTACCTCTGCATACATGTGCAGAGGAGATTTTCCAGAATGTCGTTGTTCTGCAGTAGTCGAGATATGAGACATTGGCTGATTCCTTTTCAGCTTTGATTTGGAAAATGGCAGCTGGCACAAAAATCAAGGGGGTGCAATTTTAATCAAATAAAAGATTATCACATTCCTTTTAAGACATTGGTTCTTCCTTAGCCCTTCACAGGCAATAACGTACTTTTAAAATGCAGGTACTGATTCGGAAAGTTGAAAATGCAGCACCCAAATTTCGCACAATCAGCTCCGACAAACTATGATGTGCTTTTGACAAGATGCTCTGTTCTTTTTGTGATTTTGATTGAGGGATAAATAACAACCCTGACACAAAGGATCATTCCCCTGCTCTTTGTCAGTAATGGTTTCTATTATCCCCACCTAAAGAACAATTAGGGCAGTCCAGAAATAACTGATAGATAGCCCTGTCGCTGTATAGGTCTCCCTTCCAAACATAGTGGGATACACATCTTTGTACTCACAACACTATAATGGAACAATTTAAGCTGATTCTGTCTAACAATACAATATCCTATTCAATTTCTCCGATAATCAATAATTTGTTTTGCTTTTGATTTTTATTAATTACCAGAATAAATAGATAATTCTTACTTGTCAGTTTTTATGCTGAGGAACATACAAACCGTAGACACAAGAAGCTGCAGATGCTGGAATCTTGAGCAAAAAACACAAAGATTATCAGATTGTCTTCCAAATATTTTTTCTTAATTTTCAGAGTGCAACTTTATATATGTTTTTCTTACTGGACTAACATCCAACTTCATATCTCATCAGCACAAAATATGAAGTTGAATTCAGTAAATTTGTTGCTTGCGGGTTTACAGAAGACCGTAGAAGCTAGTTGATTCATTGAAAACACAAATGATTCACACTTGTTATTGAACCGCCTCAGCATTACATCCTTGCTTTTATAATATAATTGATAAACTTTGTCAAATTTGCTTTACAGTTATTCAAAAGAAGTAAATGAAAAGCTGGCATTGCCTATACCTGTTTCACACCTTCACTATATTTGAAGAATTACTTCATGTAAAATTATTTATGTTAGAAATATCAAAACATAAAAGTAAACATTAGCAGTAAATGAATGTAACATTTATTCCGCTCCCTGCTAATTTTGCCCAGTGAACAATATATTGCAATTTGTAATGAGTGTCTTTTCTTTTATGTACCCTATGTAACTTGGAAATTGCACTCTGAATGTGCAAAGCTTCTGATGAGATAAGCTGGGGCAAGCAATTTTAAAAGGATAGCAAGAAAATCCAATTTAACAGTGAAATCGCATAAATAAGATTCAGAAATTAACTTCTGCTTTCAATATAAAGTTCCAAAGCAAGACATCCATCTTTTTTTGTAGTTTCATTTGCATCAGAGTGTGGATAATGAAATAATGTAGATGGAATAGGGATACAGGACAGAAAAAAGTAAGAATAATTACTCATTTTGTGGTAGATTTATCATGAAAAGCCATTGTAAATTACTGAATATCCCAATTCAAGATTTTCATTGTTAGAACAATTTATCAGAATAGATAATCTGGAATAAGAGCAAAGAAATCTAACATGCTTTATTTTTTTCATTTAAGCAAAGGCATTTGGCAGAGTGGTACCAACCTGGAAAGTCAGAGGGGATTTCCATACTCACTGCTAGAGCCCAGTGAGGCAGTAGCATAACCGATATGGTAATACAGCACCTATCTTCCTGAACGGCTACAAAACAATAACAGTCTGGAGATGTCACCTATCCAGGTTCTCCGGACATGCTGCTTGACCCGGTGAGTTACTCCAGCTCTTTATGTCCTTTTTTTCTAGCATTTTCATAGGTTTTTTAACTGTTTACACCACATTTCTTTTGTTTTTTTCTCTCTTATGTCTTTTGACTGCTTTTATTTCCATCTTAATTGATCTTCATTCTGCCTCAGAGGAGGGTTGGTGGAGAGTGGGAAGAGGGAGGATAATGGAGGAGGGGAATAGGGGACTGAAGAGGGAGAATGAGATCTGTTCACATTGATCTTATATTTTACAGGTTATTGCCATTTTGAACTTTAAAAACGTTTTCGTGCTCCCACTTGCTCCCACTCCCTCGCGCCTGCACAGTTGGGGGAGGTTTGCTGTGACATGCGTCACAACGGGGATCTCTGGCGTCACAAAGAGAACCCGTCAGCTGCGCCTGCGCAGTTGGGCGCTATGGGTCAGTGATGGAATATTGCTTTGGGGGACGGGCACAACGGGTCCGCACCTGGTCTAGTATATTTTAACACCCATTGCTGTTGTTAAGTATCAATGGGATGATGAACCATCAAATGTAGGCATTGCTAAACTGTGAGGCCACATCACCAAAATCAAGATGGCATGAACACAAAATAATGGCTTGAATTGTAATAACTGAATGGCTGACATTAACTGATGTTGGTTGCTACAAGCTACAGTGGAGGGATTGCCGAGTCCAGCTGCAGTTCAAACAGCCTGATCTGGGCAGCAGGTTATGCTGCAAATGCACTTCCTGTGGAAGTAGTAATCACCACCACTGCTGACTGGACACAAAGTAACTCAAAGGGTCAGGCAGCATCTCTGGAGTAACATGAATAAATGAATACTATTAATCTAATTAGAATTTAGATACATTGCTTTAATTAATTTTTGAGGAAGAGAGTTCTACAGTCTGTGACTCCCAGAAAGAATATCATCTCATTACAATCTTAAATGAGTGACTGTGTAAAATGGTGCCAAAATCTGGTGACGGTTGCATATGGACTCAATAGGCTGTTTCTATGCATGGGGTACTTAATCGGGGATTGTCTTTATGTATAACAATAATCGTATTTCATTGTACCATTGGAACACGTGATAATAAAAGAACCATTGAGACATTGAACCATAGTTCTCGATTCTCCCAAAGGAGAAAATATCTTCTCCACTTTTATCCTGCCAAACTTCTCAGAATCTTGCATGCTTCAATCAAGTTGCCTCTCATTCATCAAAAAGCTCCAGCAGATATAAGATCAGCCTGTCCAACGTATCTAGTAAGTTTTCTCTGATCTGCTTCAATGCCTTGACCTCTTTCCGTAAACAAAGAGATCAATATTTCACATAGTAATCAACGTGTTCTCATCAATATGCTGTATAATTGAAACAAAGCCATTTATTTGTGTATCCTATACTATTTCACTCACAATAGAAGATAACATTCTATTGACTTTCATAATTGTTTCTTGTACCTGACTAACTTGTGGAAAATCATATACTAGTTAGCCTAAACCCCTCTGCATTACAGAGCTCTGAAATCTCTTACTATTTAGATAATATTCTTTTTTTTCCTCACTAAAATAATTTGACATCAAATTCCTCTTTGTGTCTATTTTGTCTTATCTTTAACCATATGCTTAGCCTATTGACATCCCTATGCAGCTACTAAGTGTCCCCATTATAACTTATGTTCCCAAGTATCTTGGTGCACACAGCAAAATTAACAACCGCAGACAATAGACAATAGGTGCAGGAGTAAGCCATTCGGCCCTTCGAGCCAGCACTGCCATTCAATGTGATCATGGCTGATCATCCCCTCGTTGTCACCTTCCCCTCGGCTAACAATGATCCATTCAACATTTTCCATGACCTCCATCCCCTTTGATCTCTCATTTTCACCTTACCTTCCATATCTCTATATACCCCTCTTCTCTGACAGAAGGTCATGATGCTGCTTTTCCCGAAGGTCAAGAAGCTGCTTGTCCCGCTGAGTTACTCCAGCATTTTGTGTCTATCTTCGGTGTAACCAGCATCTGCTGTTCCTTCCTACATAAACTCGAAAGGTATCTTTCCAGAATTTTGAGGCATTTTATATCATTACACATCAGGTTTTAGATTCGGGATCCAGGTACTTGTCAGCCCATATCTCTGACAATTTCTCCTTTGATGCAACATATTCAAATTCCTCCATCGCACTCGTGTCCAAATTTCGGAAGTTACTTATATCCTCTTACTAGACTAAGTGGGACCCGTTGGGTCCCATGTTCACACGGGAGGGCTGATCCCCCGACGCAATATTGCACCCCTCCACCAATTCTACCTCTCCACCAATTACTTCAACCCAAACAACCATTTGCAGTGCATTTTTACTTCAACCCAAATAACCATTTGCAGTGCATTTTTACTTCAAACCAACCATATTTTCATTTTCAAACCACATTAAGGGCACTCATAGTTGAGTAGACATGTGTTCAGTGTTATTCAGAGCTCAGAGAGACTTGACCCTCTGGCTTCCTCCATCTTGCAGAGACTGAGTGAGGCACACCACTTCCTGGTTTTATAGTGCCTCCCCCTACCTCCAGCAGGGGCAGCAGAGAGAATGGCAAATTATTTAAAAACATTAATATCTCTCTGATATTTTACCGATGGGAAAAATCCTCTGGTCCCGGAAGGCAGAGGGGGGCTCTGAGCGAGGTGGCCAAAAATGACGGCCGTAGGTGACGGCGTTCTCTCGGAAATCACAGCACAGCGAGCCAAAAGCAGTCAAGATTAGACTTTTAGTAATATAGATAGTGAAGAGCAATGCAGAATTATTTGCTTAATTCATCTGCCATTTCCTTATTTGCCATTTTCATTTTCCCTGATGCAATTTTACAAGAACAACATCAACATTTTTTTTTTTAAAGACACAAAGTGCTGGAGTAACTCAGTAGGTTAGACAGCATTTGTTTCAGATTCTGCAGTTATATTTGTTTGCGTGGTTTTCTGAGCATAGGCAATGCCTCTCTCTTGTTCCAAGATCAGCATTAGTTAATAGCCCATTCCTCCATCTTTTCTTGTCTCTCCTAAATGCCATGTTGCACTACTTTCAATATTCATGTCATGATCTGAATTATCCAGCAGCCATGTCTCTGTAATGATAAATATATTCAATGTATGGAATGCTTTTCATCTTTGCCAATCACATCTATCATCATCTAATACCCACAACAAGAATTAATGGATATTATTTTGTGTGAAAGCCTGTACATTACAAATCACTGCAATGATAAAGCACATTTCTAATGGCATTTAAATTAAAGGACACCTTGTATCAGTTTTTAATCTTCCCTGGAGATGGTGAAATGAGAAATGAATTATGTTCATTAAAGACGTGGAAATGTAACAAAGTTGAAAATATTTATCTGGAAAGATTTATAGAAGATGTTTTTCTGCTTCAGGTCTTCCTTGAGTCTTAATCTTCCTTGAATCTTAACTGGTACATAAATGCAATAATAGTCTTCAGTTACATTGGAATTTCAAGTTCAATATCATCTCTACGGATTGAGGCAGTCAGTTAACATTTCATCCACCTGGTAACTTATTCATACTTTTGTTATTGGCACCTAGTCTAATCCTTGTATGGATAAACAAATAATCCCTCCAACTACAAAAATCCACGAGGAGACAATGCTTTTGTATCTTGCTGCAAAATACTTTTTTTTTAAAGCTGGGTAGAGTATCGGGAAACTGATCAAGGTGAATGCAAATAACATGAATCAAAAGTCCAACCTTAAAACCTCTCCATCCCTCAGAGTTCTGCAGATACGCTCTGAAGTTTGGACTGAACATTAATTAAAAACATTGCTACCCATGTTCTCGCTCCCTTGTTCATCATTAAGCTTCACTCTTCCAACAAATCCATTTGCTTTCCCTTCCATTGAAGTGTAGCAGTCAGCTCAAATCTCTGACATATCTCACCTTTGCAGTGTAAATCTTTTTTTTTTTTAAAGTCAATCTAGGTTGGAGGGAATCTGAAAAGCTTTGAGGCTGAAAACACACAACAGATCTGCCAGTATCTCCAAAGTGAAACAACCAACATTTTGTGCAGACGCCCACTTTAGAATTCATTTGTTGTGTCTTTCCAGCTGTCTCCCACTAGCTTTCAGACTGTCTCTTACTGTTTTCTACCAACGCTTCTGCTGTTGAGTCAAGAGAATCAATACAAACAGAAAATCAATATCAAAATGTTATTACAAAATAAACAAGTTGCACATAATCTAACAAACGTATTGAACTCCAATGTGCCTATCAAAGAGTTTCACAAGGTTCAAATACTTAGCCTTATTTTGTTTAAAAGAGTCCCTGAGGTATTAAAACGCAACAATGTTAAATGTATATCTCAGGATGTAGGAGCATTTGAACTGCCAGACAAAGACCATAGCGCATCCAATCCTTCCTATTTCATCATGGTGGTTACTTGATGAAATAATAATGGAGTTGCTGGCTTATTATAGTGATTGGTACATATCATCAGTTATCACAATCTTAGAAAGGATGCAAGAAATTCTTTAATAATATTTAATTTTGGAACCACTGATCTAAAGTTACCCATTCTCCCCATGCATGCTATCTTCAGCTGTAATCACTAAATAATTCCATTGTACACATCTGTTTGAATATCCATATTCTGTACTCAAACATATTATTTTCTGAAAATAAATCTAATATGTAGTTTGATTGAATCAATACCCAAGTAATCTTTGAACTATCTGTATCAGAGGTTAACAATATAACCTATATAGGACTCCTCAGAAACCAAAGAGGTCATCTTTGTGTGGGGCCAAAGGAGATGGGCAAGGTCCTCAATTAGTGTTTTTACCATAGAGAAAGACATGAAAACTAGGGAACTTGGGACAGTTAATATCTTGAGGACAATCTACAGTATAGTATGGCTGAGGAGGTACTTGATGTCATAAGATATGTAAAGGTAGATAAACCTTTGGATGAGAATATAAATAAGTTTGCAGGTGACACTAAAGTGGATGGTAATGTAGATAGCAAAGATGGTTATCAAAATTACAGCAGGATCTTGATCAGTTGAGCAAATGGGCTGATGAATGGATAATGGACTTTAATGCAAATAAGTGAGATGTTGCATTTTGGGAAGTCAAATAAGAGCAGGACCTTCACAGTGAATGGCAAGGGCCCTGTGAGTGTGGAGGAGCAGAGGGATCTTTGCATGCAGGTCCACTGATCTTTAAAAGTGGTGTAACAGGTAGTTGGGCTGCTCAAGATGCTTTTGGTACATTGATATTCACCAGTCAGAGTACTGAGTATCGAAGTTGGAATCTTATGTCACAATTGTACTAGATGTTGGCGAGGCCGCATTTGGAGTATTATGTTCAGTTTCCTGCTTATAGGAAGGACATTGTTAAGCTGGAAATAATTAGGAGGAATTAGAGGATTTTGCCTGGACTTGAGGGCCTAAGCTATGGGGAGAGGTTGGTCAGACTAGTACTTTATACCTTGGAATGCAGGAGGCTGAGGGGTGTTCTCGTCAAGGTGTATAAGGTTGTGAGGGGAATAGATACTGTAGAGCAATTGCACTGTTGGGGGATCAAGAATCAAAAGATATAGGTTTAAATGTGAGAGGGAAAAGGCCTAATAGGAAACTGAGGGCAACCTTTTCACACAAGAGGGTTGTGAGTCTTTGGAATGAGCTGCCAGAGAAGATAGTTGAGGCAAATATTACAACAACATTTAAAAGACATTCGGACAGGTGCATGTATCGGAAACATTTAGAGAGATATGGGCCAAATGCTGACGTTGGGACTAGTGTAGATGGGGTATCTTAGTCAGCATGGGCAAGTTGGGCCGATGAGCCTGTTTAAGTGTCATATGACTCTCTGAATATATGGAGTTTTATAAATCAGCTTATGAATGAATACTTTATTGTCACATGTAACAAATCAACCCAAACCCCTACCAACCACTTGCAATGCTGTTACTTCAACCCAAACCCCCACCAACCACTTGCAGTGCTTTTACTTCAACCCAAACCCCCGCCACCATTTGCAATGCTTTTCAACCCAACCCCCCACCAACCATTTGCAGTGCTTTTACTTCAACCCAACCCCCTCCAACCATTTGCAGTGCTTTTACTTCAACCCACCACCCCCCCCCCCCCCACCAACCATTTGCAGTGCTTTTACTTCAACCCAACCCCCACCAACCATTTGCAGTGCTTTTACTTCAACCCAAACCCCACCAACCATTTGCAGTGCTTTTACTTCAAACCAACCACATTTTCATTTTCAAACCACAATAAGGGCACTCAAGGTCAGTAAAATCACACTCACAGTTTAGTAGACATGTGTTCAGTGTTATTCACAGCTCATACTGAGAGGCGTGACTCTCTCACTTCCCCCATCTTGCAGAGACAGACTGAGGCACAACATTTCCAGGTTTTATAGTCCCTCCCCCCTCCCACCAGCAGGGGCAGCAGAGAGAACCTCAACATTTTTTAAACATTAATAACTCCTTTATTTTTCATCTATGGGAAAAATCCTCTTGTCCTGTGCAGCGGAGGGGGACTGAGTAAGATGGCCAAAAATCACAGCTGTAAGTGGCAGCATGTTTTTTTTAAATCATGAAATAGAAAAACAGGAAGTGGTCAAGATCAGACTTTTAATAATATAGATTTATGCCGTCTCTTCTGAAACAAATATTTTAGATTGGCTATTTTCTAATCCATTGAGAGAGTGTGCATATTTAAGATACAAACTTTGGTGAGAACATATGTCCCCTCCCTGTCATCATTTTATTGTTGAGTGCATCATTAGATTCTTATTGAAAGTATAGACAATAGACAGTAAGTGCAGGAGTAGGCCATTCGGCCCTTCGAGCCAGCACCGCCATTCAATGTGATCATGGCTGATCATCATGAAGTGGAGTGTGGTGTGAAAATGTGCAAATAGCGGCCTCCATGTTTGGCAATGTCAGCAGGGCTTCAGGCCCCATAGCAGAAGCGTCCACGTCGCAGGGCTGGAAACTGGCAGTATCCTGAGCTAATTCTGCTAACACCATCATCTATTGTGACAATGATGGCTCCCACTGATTGTCGCCAGAAGCTTACATCCTTTTCAGGACGGACGATGACAGCGAGGTCAACATCTGTAACAAGGACTCGAAAGAAGAAGATGAAGCAGGGCATCAAATTCATGTAGGTTCCTTACTCCTATGATCTGTGGGTGTTACTCTTCAGGGTTCTCACTGGCTGCAGACACCAACAGAACGTCTAATAGCTTAGGTGCCTGTGTTACCCAAAACCAGCCTGTGCTACTGAAACAGAAATGCATTAAGGCTTGATGTGGTGCCGAACTCATTTTTAATCTATTGCTCTGAAAGAATCAATAACTCCCTCTCTGGCCTTCTAATGTTCTGCTTTCAACTCCCATGTCCCTTTACACTTCCCTATATGCCTTGAACATTTCTTTCAACTGTCAACATTTTACGCCCTAGCTTTTCGCTTTCCTTTTGGAGTTCATTTCAATTTCAATGTCAAAATTGTGCAACACCCAACCTCTCACCCTGTTTTGTTCCTATAATCCGCAGGCTTTCAAGTCTTCAAATTTGGAGTCACCTCAGCAGCAGTACTTCATTTGCAATATTCTCCATTCGACTGCGTTAATCTATTAAAGGCTTTTGAGGTAGTTTTTTTTTACTGTAAATCCTTTCAGCAGTTTTATGTATTTAATTTCATGATTATTATGCCAAGAAATCAACAGGGTTGCAAAATGTTGCTATACCTTATCATAAATATAACTACTCAGCAATTCCAGAGAATTATAATGTGTTTATATTAAGTTATAGAACACAAAGCAGCAGGTAATAAGCAACATAATTATTACAATCCATGTATCATAAATTTATAATATTTTTTCCTTATTTATACTGTTCTAAACAAAACTGAATTAGAGCACATCTACTCTATTAATGTAAATTGCAGGATAAAAAATGTGAATTTGCATAATTTTGTTCTGTTGATTAAGGAGATGTATTTGTGTCATTACTTCAATGGGTTTTATGTGCAAAGATAAAAAGGACATTCTTTTTTAGTGTTATCATAAAAAAAATCAAGACATTTTAATAACATCAAAATAAAGGGGGAATAATGATACTTAAATACATTGCTATCTGTCTTGATGGTATAGGCTTTTAATATTTCAATGATTTTCTGCTTCTTTTGCCCTTGTAACCAGTCTATCTCTAGATGGTACTTGGTTTTCCAACCAGGGGAAGTAATGTATTAGAAATAAGAATTAGAGTTATTGATATGAGCAAGTATACACAACAATATAGTCCTGGTAACCTGCCCATTTCAATCAATTGAATGAATTGCTTGTGCAATGAATTGAATGCATTGCCAGTGCAATGAATCTTTCTGACTGGATAGTGATTGTTGGATGCAATGCATCCCCCAATTAACTTCATGGAAACCTTGCAGGAATTTATCACTGGCAGGGAAGCATTTTCATCTATTCGCTTTGTGGTCGGGTTCTCCAACTAGGGACTGGTTCGCCCCTCCATTAAAAACTAAAATTGAGCTACCCCACCCCAAAAATGTCCCAAGAAGCAACTGCATGCCAATATTTAAAGGTCAAAACCTGGAGCAAAGCAGCCTCGTCTTCTCAGCTGAGTTTTATAGAGTCAGGTTTTTTTTAATTGTTCATGATATGGTTAGTGATATGGGCATCACTGGTAAGGCTAACATCTGTTACTAACTCCTTATTCCTCTGAAAATGTGTTGGTGAACTGCCTACTCAACCCACTTTGTTGTATTTAATACAAGCAAGTAGCTTCTAGGCCATTTCTAGAATGTAGTTTATAATCTAATGTAAAGTGTTAGATTATAAACTACATTCATGTAGATCTACAATTACATACAGGCAGTCTTCACAATAACAATAGGTTTCCTTCCCTAAAGAAAATTAGTCAACTGGATGTTAACATACTTAGAAATAAGATTAAGTAGATTCATGGCAACCATTACTCATATTAACCTTCTATTACAGATTTGTTTTAATTTTCCGAATTTCAATTCCCCAACTGCTGTAGTGGGATTTGAACTGATGCAGCTAAAACATTAATCCAGTAACAGCGGCATTATATTGCCACTCCAGCGGTGACTGTGGTTTACCTCAGAATCTACTTGGGCTTGGCACTCCAGGAATTTGTAATTCTTTGTTCTGTCATTTGAAGAGTAAATGGATGGGGTCAATACTCTGTGCAAAATGTGAATATGCAGGGAAGATTATACCTTTTAGCTGCCTTCAAACACTGCTTCATATTATGTAGAACAATGAACATGACAGATATAGTGACAATGGTTTAAAAAAAAAGCATTCTAAAATAATTTTCAAAATCTCAGTTGTGGAGAAATTGCTGAAAAGTCAACTCTATGCTTTTTAGCTACTATTCTGTTTGTTTATATTGAAACTTAACAAACTGCCTATTGTTCTTAAATTGTCACATTCTTATTCATTAGACCATGGTGCTCATACCATGTGGATGAATCTTTAAATTATCGTGTTCTGTGGTGAGATCATTGTGTGGTTATCACACGTGTCAATGTAAACTACAAAAGAAAATCAATTAGCTACCAAAGCTTTGCTTTCAAATATGAAATATTAGAGAAGGTGCTAAGTACTGGCTGAGGAATAAATAAAAGTAATGTAAAAATTATCAAAAGATTGCATCAGATAGATGAAAATGAAGTTTTAGCTTTGCCAGTTATGTGAGTGAACATGTCTAATAATCTAAGGTAGACAAAAATGCTGGAAAAACTCAGCGGGTGAGGCAGCATCTATGGAGAGAAGGAATAGGTGATGTTTCGGGTTGAGACCCTTCTTCAGATTGATGTCAGGAGGGTGGGAAAAATAAAGGAAGAGGCAGAGACAGTAGGCTTGTGGGAGAGCTGGGAACGGGAGGGGAAGGAGGGAGAAAGCAAGGACTACCTGAAATTGGAGAAGTCAATGTTCATACCATTGGGGTGTAAACTACCCAAGCGAAATATGAGGTGCTGCTCCTCCAATTTGTGCTGGGCCTCTGGCAATGGAGGAGGCCCAGGACAGAAAGGTCGGATTTAGAATGGGAGGGGGAGTTGAAGTGTTGAGCCACTGGGTGATCAGGTTGGTTATGGCGAACTGAGCGGAAGTATTGGGCGAAACGATCACCAAGCCTGCGTTTGGTCTCACCGATGTAGAGAAGTTAATTACTACCCAATAAAAAAAATCACCCATCTGCATTTTACAATGCCATTTAGATTTACTTTTGGATAACTTGCTAACTTTGGTATTTGAAATAAATATTACTGATTATTGCTGTAAACGAATAACTTTATGGGAATGCACAGAGGAATCAATGGATTGGCTAGTGCCCATCTTTTCTTCATCCCTCAGCATCCTTTACTTTAGTTGAGTTTATTATTGTCAATGAACTGCGATACAGTGAAATTCTTGTTTTGTGTCCTATCCAGTCAAATCATACTATACACGAGTACAATATATCCTCTTCTGGGAACAGCACACGGAGAATCACCACGTACTGGCCAATCTTGGCCAAAGGTGATATGTAATGTCTTACTTTAAGGCCCAGTATCCTGGCAGTACTGGATCAGTGATGTAGGGGTCAGCCTGGCACTGCATGATGTAGTCAACTCCTTCGACTGCCGCTCCAAGATGATCTTGTCTTTGGCTCCAATTCTTTGCTACCTGGTCAAATTGGAGTCCAAACAGGCTTATATTCTGACATATTAAAGGCAGCTTTCATTTCATGATTTAAAACAAGCGCTCTAAGAATCTCAGCAATTCATCCACAACAATCTCAACTCAACAAATTGCAAGTCATAGAGTCCTAGAGTGATACAGTGTGGAAACACGGCCTTTGGCCCAACTTGCCTACACCAGCCAATAATATCCCAGCTACACTAGTCCCTCTTGCCTACGATTCGTCCATATCCATCCAAACCCGTCCTATCCATGTACCTGTCTAACTGTTTCTTAAACAATGGGATAGTCCCAGCCTCATCTACCTCCTCTGGCAGCTTGTTCCATACATCCACTATCCTTTGTGTGAAAAAGTTACCCCTCGGATTCCTATTAAATATTTTCCCCTTCACCTTGAACCTGTGTCCTCCGGTCCTCGGTTCCTACTCTGGACAAAAGACTGTGCATCTACCCAATCTATTACTCTCATGATTTTGTATACCTCTATAAGATCTCCCCTCATCTTCCTGCGCTCCATGGAATAGAGACCAAGCCTCCACAACCTCTCCCTATAGCTCACACCCTCCAGTCCTGGCAACATCCTGGTAAATCTTTTCTGCACCCTTTCAAGCTTGACAATATCTTTCCTATAACATGGTGCCCAGAACTGAACACAATATTCTAAATGCGGTCTCACCAACGTCTTATACAACTGCAACATGACCTCCCAACTTCTATACTCAATACTCTGACTGATGAAGGCCAAAGTGCCAAAAGCCTTTTTGACCACCTTATCTACCTGCGACTCGACCATGCACCATGCTCCTTGATCCCTCTGCTCTACAACACTACCCAGGGCCTACCATTGTAGGTTCTGCCCTTGATCGACGTCCCAAAATGCAACACCTCACACTTTTCTGTATTAAATTCCATCAATCATTCCTCTGCCCACCTGGCCAATTGATCCAGATCCTGCTGCAATCGTTCACAACCAACTTCACTATCTGCAAAACCACTAACTTTGTATCATCAGCAAACTTGCTAATCTTGCCCTGTATGTTCTCATCCAAATCATTGATGTAGATGACAAACAGTAACGGGCCCAGCACCGAACCCTGAGGCACACCACTAGTGGCAGACATCCAGTCTGAGAAGCAACCTTCCACCATCATTGAGGATCATTTCTTAGGTGTGCTAATTGGACACACATACAATTCCACAGCACAGCCATCAGCTTTGCATTGCACAATAATTAATGTAACTCCTGCACATTATAAGACTGATTGCACTTCAAGAATTGTGCCACAATTTAACTGTGTAGTGAATGTAAAAACAAAATATGAGGGTGACTGAATTTCCAGTTCAATTTTTATTTCTTTAGTCTCTTTCTTCTAGCAAGCAGAATCAAACCAAGCCCACAACAATGTTATTTATGGTCACTAAAGTACATTTTAAGTCAGCAAAAAAAAAAAACAGACTGAAAAAGAAAATAACTTTTCTTATAAATCCTTCAATCAGTCCCAGGCTCCCACCTGGTGCTCATGTCACAGCGCCATCTCCAGAGGCCCACCATTATTACAGCCGGCTCTTGAATTAACTCATCCTGACTGCATGATCGCTTTTCTCTGCTATGGATCCTGATGGAAGGAACAAGGGCACATGCTGCTGTCTGCATTGGCTGTCACTCAATGCACCGAGCAAACAGATAAAAATCTTGTCATGGTGAGTTCAAGCCCTCTGGAGACCAAAGTAACTAACTCAGTTTACAGTTCTGGTACACAGCTTGCTCTGTTCAAGGACAGTGTTGCCAGCAGCACAAAGTGACAGCAATTCTTTATGAAGACAGGAAACCTTCTTCCAATTCCTGCCAAAAGCTCACTGCTTGATGCATCTCCACCGCAGTCCTTCCCACTCTGGTTCAGCTGATGTTAATGAAGTGTCCATGAAGATCAATGTGGTTTTAAATATTTCTATTATAAATGTAGCTAAGTCTGTCCAATTCTGGGACTTAAGGAAATGAAAACCACAGACTCAATTAGGCAATTACATGGTCTATTAGGCATTACTATGACTACAATTAAAAATAAATCTAGATTTAATTAATTAAATGAATTTAAATTGCTTGGATTTTACAGGGGACCTGATTGTGGTGTACCTACCCTGTCATCCAGAATAACTGAGGTCCTCTGCTGTCACTACTTACATGGGCTGCCACACAGCACCAGAGACTGAGGTTTAATCCTGACTTTGTGTGCTGTCTGTGCAGAGTTTTCACGTTCTCCCTGTGACTGCATGGCTTTCTTCCAGGTGCTTTGCAGTTTCTTCCCACATTCCAAAGATGAGCGGGTTTGTAGGTTAACTATCTTTAGTAAATTCCCACAAGTGTGTAGAGAGTGGATGAGAAAGTTGGATAACATAGAACTAACGTGAACAGGCGATCGATGTTCGGTGTGGACACAATGGGCCGAAGGGCCTGTTTCCATGCTGTTTCTCTAAACTAAACTAAACTAGGCAGCAAATTTTGTTTAGGCAGTGAATTTTAAAATGGACTACAACATCTGTATAAGATGCTGGTTTACATTGAAGATGCTGGATTAACTCAGCGGGACTGGCAGCATCTCTAGAGAAACGGAATAGGTGATGTTTTGGGTCGCGACCCATCGTCAAACCATTCCTTCTCACCAGAGATGCTGCCGGTGCCGATGAGTTACTACAGCATTTTGTGTCTACCTTCTGCCACAGCAAACAGTTGTTCCTCATTTTCTCTGTCAGACCTTTGAGCGATTTTCAACATTTTCAACATTTCTGCTCTGAAGAGAACAACTTTATTTCTACATTCAAAACTGAAGTCCCTCGTGCCCGGGCGCAGTTCCAGTAAATCTCATCTGCATCTCTCTGTGGACTTGCCATCCTTCCAACTTGCAGCGTCCAGAATTCAATAAGGTTATAGCAGATAATTCCTAAACAGTGTTATTTCAAAATAAACGTTTGGCATAGCTTCCTTGTATTTGCACTCTTTGTAATAAATAAAGATGCATAACAGGCATACTTTCTTTAAACAAGAACAGCCGACTCAATTTACCCTTTCACCTAAAATTTACATGCAAAAGTCCCCAGGTAAGGTCACTGCACCCCCTTTAAAATTGTATCAATCAATTTACCTGAAGTTTTCTCTTCCATCATACAAAATTTATCTCCTTACTTCTCAGGGTTAAATTTCATCTGTTGTACATCTAGCCACTTGCTCAGGTGATAAGTCTGCCCAAGTGCTTCAAAGTTTCAATGATCTGCAAATTTAGACATCATTCCTCTTTTACTGTAATCCATTTTAGGAATAAGAACTAAGTCTGCCAAGTAGTTCAAATATAAATAACTGGGGTTCAGATAAACAGGGAGGTTTTCATTGATCCTGGTGTCAGAGTTCCCTCCCTCTCCCATTTTCTTGATCTGTTGTCACTCGACATCAATGCAGGAGAAAGATCTTCAAGTGAGGCAGGGAGCAAGGGTGGTGAGGTGGGGTGGAGCCCAGGGTCTGACAGAGGGGGTGAGGGAGATAGGTTATGATATGGAAATGGTGGATAATCCAACAGCATGAGAGGGAGGAGCCACCGTCAGCATGATGGGGTAAGGACAGAAAGTGGTCCAACTGCAGAAAAAGTATTAAGGGCCTGTCCCACAGGCAACTTTTTAGGAGAGTGCAGGAGACTCTGTGCTCGCCACATGATCGCCACATGGTCGCCACATGTTCGCTGGTGGTCTCTGGTGAATCTCCTTCAAGGTAGCGAGGAGTTCCCGCATTCTGGGAACTAGTCGCGTCCTAAGTATGGTCACCACAAATTTTTCAACTTGATGAAAAATATTCTGTGACCAAAAATTGGTTGCCATAAGAAAATCGATACTTTTGTAGTTGTAGGTGCAGTTGTAGTGGGGTCGCCATGTAGTTATAGGTAGTCGAGCTAGTCGTAGGTAATTTTAGTTAATCGCCTTTGCTGACTGGTCATTTTCATTAGCTCATTGGGGGAAAATAAGTAATCACGAGTTTTCAGAACCAAGGAGAACCGACCGGTAATGTTAAATGCCTGCCAAACTTCACAGCTGTGTATCTCTGACTTCTTAAACGGTCTGGTTTCTTAAAATTGTCTCTCCCCCCCCTTCCCCTTCCCCCTCCCCCAACCTCCCTCCCCCTCCCTCCCCCCCCCCCTTCTCTCCCCCCTCTCCCCCTTCCCCCCCCTTCTCTCCCCCTTCTCTCCCCCCCCCCCTTCTCCCCCCTTCTCATAGAAACATAGAAACATAGAAATTAGGTGCAGGAGTAGGCCATTCGGCCCTTCGAGCCTGCACCGCCATTCAATATGATCATGGCTGATCATCCAACTCAGTATCCCGTACCTGCCTTCTCTCCATACCCTCTGATCCCTTTAGCCACAAGGGCCACATCTAACTCCCTCTTAAATATAGCCAATAAACTGGCCTCAACTACCCTCTGTGGCAGAGAGTTCCAGAGATTCACCACTCTCTGTGTGAAAAAAGTTTTTCTCATCTCGGTTTTAAAGGATTTCCCCCTTATCCTTAAGCTGTGACCCCTTGGCCTGGACCTCCCCAACATCGGGAACAATCTTCCTGCATCTAGCCTGTCCAATCCCTTAAGAATTTTGTAAGTTTCTATAAGATCCCCTCTCAATCTCCTAAATTCTAGAGAGTACAAACCAAGTCTATCCAATCTTTCTTCATAAGACAGTCCTGACATCCCAGGAATCAGTCTGGTGAACCTTCTCTGCACTCCCTCTATGGCAATAATGTCCTTCCTCAGATTTGGAGACCAAAACTGTACGCAATACTCCAGGTGTGGTCTCACCAAGACCCTGTACAACTGCAGTAGAACCTCCCTGCTCCTATACTCAAATCCTTTTGCTATGAAAGCTAACATACCATTCGCTTTCTTCACTGCCTGCTGCACCTGCATGCCTACTTTCAATGACTGGTGTACCATGACACCCAGGTCTCGCTGCATCTCCCCTTTTCCTAATCGGCCACCATTTAGATAAAAGTCTGCTTTCCTGTTTTTGCCACCAATATGGATAACCTCACATTTATCCACATTATACTGCATCTGCCAAACATTTGCCCACTCACCCAGCCTATCCAAGTCACCTTGCATTCTCCTAGCATCCTCCTCACAGCTAACACTGCTCCCCAGCTTAGTGTCATCCGCAAACTTGGAGATATTGCCTTCAATTCCCTCATCCAGATCATTAATATATATTGTAAATAGCTGGGGTCCCAGCACTGAGCCTTGCGGTACCCCACTAGTCACTGCCCGCCATTGTGAAAAGGACCCGTTTACTCCTACTCTTTGCCAGCCAGTTCTCTATCCACATCAATACTGAACCCCCAATGCCGTGTGCTTTAAGTTTGTATACTAATCTCTTATGTGGGACCTTGTCGAAAGCCTTCTGGAAGTCCAGATACACCACATCCACTGGTTCTCCCCTATCCACGCTACTAGTTACATCCTCGAAAAATTCTATAAGATTCGTCAGACATGATTTACCTTTCGTAAATCCATGCTGACTTTGTCCAATGATTTCACCACTTTCCAAATGTGCTGCTATCCCATCTTTAATAACTGACTCTAGCAGTTTCCCCACTACCGATGTTAGACTAACTGGTCTATAATTCCCCGTTTTCTCTCTCCCTCCCTTCTTAAAAAGTGGGGTTATGTTTGCTACCCGCCAATCCTCAGGAACTACTCCAGAATCTAAAGAGTTTTGAAAGATTATTACTAATGCATCCACTATTTCTGGAGCTACTTCCTTAAGTACTCTGGGATGCAGCCTATCTGGCCCTGGGGATTTATTGGTCTTTAATCCATTCAATTTACCCAACACCACTTCCCGACTAACCTGGATTTCACTCAATTCCTCCAACTCCTTTGACCCGCAGCCCCCTGCTATTTCCGGCATATTATTTATATCTTCCTTAGTGAAGACAAAACCAAAGTAGTTATTCAGTGGTCCGCCATATCCTTGTTCCCCATGATCAAATCACCTGTTTCTGACTGCAAGGGACCTACATTTGTTTTAACTAATCTCTTTCTTTTCACATATCTATAAAAACTTTTGCAGTCAGTTTTTATGTTCCCTGCCAGTTTTCTTTCATAATCTATTTTCCCTTTCCTAATTAAGCCCTTTGTCCTCCTCTGCTGGTCTCTGAATTTCTCCCAGTCCTCTGGTATGCTGCTTTTTCTGGCTAATTTGTATGCATCATCCTTCGCTTTGATACTATCCCTCACCACCCTTGCTCCCTGCCCCACAGATGCACTACCTTCCCTGATTCATTCTTTTGCCAAACTGGGATGAACAATTTTTGTAGTTCATCCATGCAGTCTTTAAATGTCTTCCATTGCATATCCATCGTCAACCCTTTTAGAATTAATTGCCAGTCAATCTTGGCCAATTCACGTCTCATACCCTCAAAGTTACCTTTTTTTAAGTTCAGAACCATTGTTTCTGAATTAACAATGTCACTCTCCATCCTAATGAAGAACTCAACCATATTATGGTCACTCTTGCCCAAGGGGGCACGTACAACAAGACTGCTAACTAACCCTTCCTCATTACTCAATACCCAGTCTAAAATAGCCTGCTCTCTCGTTGGTTCCTCTACATGTTGATTTAGATAACTATCCCGCATACATTCCAAGAAATCCTCTTCCTCAGCACCCCTGCCAATTTGATTCACCCAATCTATATGTAGATTGAAGTCACCCATTATAACTGTTTTGCCTTTGTCGCACGCATTTCTAATTTCCTGTTTGATACCATCTCCAACTTCACTACTACTGTTAGGTGGCCTGTACACAACACCCACCAGCGTTTTCTGCCCCTTAGTGTTTCGCAGCTCTACCCATACCGATTCCACATCCTCCAAACTAATGTCCTTCCTTTCCATTGCGTTATTCTCCCTCCCCTTCTCGCCCCCCTTCTCCTTCCCCCCTTCTCCTCCCCCCCCCCTCTCCTTCCCCTCCTTCTCCCCCCCCTTACTCCCCCCCTTCTCCTTCCCCCCTTCTCCCCCCCCCCTTCTCCCCTCCCCTCCCCCCCCTTCTCCTTCCACCCCTCTCCCCCCCCCATTATGTGTCTATCTATGATAGGGATATCATCTGTGGGTTGAGATATGATCAGATGGGATGATACTATTCAAAATCTTACTCTTTACTTTAAACAAAAACAATTATTTTCATATTAAGAGACGCAATAAAACTACCAACATATAAATGTTTAATTGCATGTGTTGATAGCCCTAATAAGAATAATTGGTCATCATCCTCTATAACCCCCCCCCCCACCTTACCTAATATGCAACCAATTGATACCTGTCGCTTTAAATTGATGAACTTTCATTTTGTGTTCATAGTGAAATATAAAATTCTCATTATATTAATTGAAGTGGGTACAAGTATCTTAGTACCTTCCAAATAAATATTTTTCAATCAAAGCCAATAAAATATAATAACCAAATGTTTTCCCATTTATTATATCTAGGACATTAGCATATACAAAATCATATTTTCCATAATTTTTCAAGAACTAAAGTTCCGAAGTGATTAATTTACTGTAGAACACAAGGGACAGTTTATGTAAGTTATCCCTTGATCTGTTAATATTTACTTTTAGGTTTATTATTGTCACACGTACCGAAGTACAGAGAAAATCTTTGCTTGGCAGGCTATCCAATGAGATCAAATAATACTATACATAAATGCAATCATGCCAGGTACATGGATAGGACAGGTTTGGAGGGATATGGACCAAACACAGGCAGGTGGGACTAGTGTAGATGGGACATGTGGGATGGCATGGGCAAGTTGGGCCAAAGGGCCTGTTTCCACGTTGTATGACTATGACATGGGGTAAAACTTCCTATCCAGGATAAAAATGCCAAAGATGAAAAGGCATAACTTTAGGATCTGAGAAGGAAGGTTTAAAGGAGATATATGTGGTTTTATTTTGTTTACACAGATTGGTGGTTGTCTGGAACACGCTGTCAGGGATGACGGGGGTAGCAGATAGGGTTTTGGCATTTAAGAGGCATTTAGATAGGCACATGGATATGCAGAGAATGGCGGGATATGGATCATATGCAGACAGAGGAGATTAGTTTAATTTGGCATCATGTATGGCACAGACATTGTGGGCTGAAGGGCCTATACCTGCTGTGTACTGTTCTATGCTCTAATGCTACTATGGGGCATGCATAATGCAGATTTGGGCCCAGACACAAGATTTTTATCAAATGAGGCAATCAAAATATAAACCTAGAATCAATACAATAGATTCAGAATCAATAACATTGAGAACAAAAGTACTGACTACACTCAAGCTCTGTTATCAATTTACATTTGCTACTAGTCACTGGCCAGGCTGAGGACATGGATACTGGCAGCTCAATAAGATTCCCTGCTTCATCACTTCTACATTACTTGTGTTACAAAACAGTGGCATATTTATAAATTGTCCCCAATATCATTTAATAGATAAAGTAACTGCATCACACCATTCCCGGCTTTGCAGATCTCAACTGAACCCCTTCTTCTAAAGGCAGACACAAAATGCTGGAGAAACCCAACAGGTGAGGCAGTATCTATGGAGAGAAGGAATTGGTGACGTTTCGGGTCTGAAGAAAGGTCTCGACCCGAAACGTCGGTAATTCTTTCTCTCAATAGATGCTGTCGCACCCGCTAAGTTTCTCCAGCATTTTGTGTCTACCTACGATTTTACCAGCATCTGCAGTTCTTTCTTAAACCCTTCTTCTAAAGATTAATTGTGAAGTCTATCTCAGTCAATGATGATGAGTTAGTGGTTTCACTCTTACCTTTGCATCCAACGATGTTGAGTTCAAATCCCACTGCAGAATTTGAACACATAACCCACATAAGCACTTCAATGTTGCACTGAAGATGCCTTGCAGTATTGCTGGTGTTATCTTTTGAATGGCATGTTAAACCAAGAACCATTTGCACTTTCATTGAATATCAAAATCCTATGGCATTAATTTGAAGGAGAGTTGATGTGCTCTCTTGTTATACAAGCAAATGTTTATCCCTCATTGAAGTATTAAAGTGGATTACTTGGCCATTATCAGTCTGGTGGTTATTGTTTCTATATGTCATTGGTTGTGGACAAAAGTGTTTCAATTGACTGCTCCATTTTCTATATACTTTAAAACATCTCGCGGCTGTGTTATTTTTTTTCTTTTCATTCGGCACTTAAATTGTAGTTGCCACGTTTCCTACATTACAACCATGACCAGAATTCAAATTGTACATCATGGTCATCAGGTTTGTCAGGAACCTATTTAAAGTCTCTATTTCATCCTTTTGTAATTGTCCTTTCCTACCATTTCTTTCAGTTTATGCAAGCCTCTTTGGAACAGATTGCCAGCAAACACAGAAGTACTGACTACACTCAAGCTCTGTTATCAATTTACATTTGCTACTAGTCACTGGCCAGGCTGAGGACATGGATACTGGCAGCTCAATAAGATTCCCTGCTTCATCACTTCTACATTACTTGTGTTGCCTGATCTACATCAGTGAGACTAAGCGGAGGTTGGGCGATCGTTTCGCCGAACACCTCCGCTCGGTCCGCAAGAACCTACCTGACCTCTGCACTTCAACTCCCCCTCCCATTCCCAATCTGACCTCTCTTTCCTTGGTCTCCTCCATTGCCAGAGTGAGCAACACCGGAAATTGGAGGAACAGCACCTCATATTCTGCTTGGGGAGCCTGCATCCGGCGGGCATGAACATTGAATTCTCCCAATTTTGTTAGCCCTTGATGTCTCCTCCCCTTCCTTAGCCCTCGAGCTGTCTCCTCCCATTCCCCAGCCCTCAGGCTCCTCCTCCTCCCTTTTTCCTTCCTTCTCCCCGCCACCCCCTATCAGTCTGAAGAAGGGTTTCGGCCCGAAACGTTACCTATTTCCTTCACTCCATAGATGCTGCTGCACCCGCTGAGTTTATCCAGCATTTTTGTGTACCTGCCAGCAAACACTTATTGTGCTTCCAAGTCCAAACCATACAGCTCTACCTCACTCGATCTGCCACATTACCTTTAACCATGCTCGGCAATTTTCTTCACCAACAAATGAAGCCATACTTCATTTATTTCCTGCTTTGACTCCCTCCTTTGACTCCTTCTTTGACAATGCCTTTGATTATGCCCCCTAACCTGCCGCTGTTTGTGACAGTTGCAGTAATTTGCTCCGTTTGTGAACAATTTTGAGGTGTCTGACTACATTAAAAAGTAGCACTTAAATGCTAGTTGCTGTTGACAGGTCCAGGTTAATTCTTTTGGAAATAAAAGCGGAAAGTGCCGGAACAGCAAAGGCTAATCAAGGACTGAAACATGCTAAAGACTCTTTGTTGGAATTAAAACAGTCGGTAATGATTATACTTTGTAGAGACGGACAACCCAGCTGTGTATTCCCAGCATGTCAGTTTCCAGAATTTAATATGCACTCCTTTTGAGGTATTTTGTGTTATTTCATGCCCACAATTTTGAAGCAAAAATTCTTCCATGTAATTTCCTACTGGTGGTAACACATATGAAAACGACAGAAAACATCACTGATAAGTATTCAAACCAACACAAATTTGAACTCACTTTTTGTTAAAGCAAAAGACAGTTTATCTCAAAAATAGTAAGATTAAACGAGAACTTACCAGTTTGAAGTTTGATCTTTATTTTATGAGGAGTTACGATGAGGGAATACGTGAAGAAGGCCCGTTCAAACGCACGTGCGTCAATCTTCTAATAACAGTGACTGAAGTATGATAGTATGATGAAAGAAGACTAGAACTACCAGATGAGCTTAACGAGGGCTGGGAGCGGAGGGGAACTTTTTATTCCCTCATCGTAACTCATCATAAAATAAAGATCAAACTTCAAACTGGTAAGTTCTTGTTTAATCTTACTATTTTACTTCAGAGTCACGTGAGTGGCTACGTGAAGATTTCAAAGCTCTGTGATTTCATGCCGTGAGAAAACAAGTCTACACAACCACAACTGCCTCATTGACAAAATGAGGGAAACCATTCATAATGCATACAGTCATGACATAGATTTAAACTTGCTGATGCTGTTAAATAACCAATAACAATAGTCACATCTCTCATCCGGATGGAACCTATAACAGAACATAAAATAAATTGAGAATACCTCTGGTCTGGCAATGGGTTATTATAACATGTTTGAAATATTGTTCGTTTGACCACACTACAGCCATTATGATGTGGTCCAGTGGAACGTAATTAACCCTTGCTGCTGCTGTTATAGCAGCCCTGATGGAGCGAGATCCAGATCAGTATCTACTCCTGCATAACTCAACTCCGTTTTAACACCTGACAAGATCTGAGCAGATAGGTTCTTATAACGTCTTTTGTAACTAACAATCATAGTTAGCTCAGAATCTCAAAGGCTCTTGGTGACCTTGACATATTGTTATATATGTGTGTCCCCACATAACGAGAAATTCCTGGGTATGTCTTGAGGTATTTTAAGACCTGACACCCCTACTGCTCTGCTTAAATTAATTATAGCATAAAATACTATGCATATATTTGCAGATGTAATCATCCTCTCCTGTCACAATAATGTAGCGATTGACCTGTTGCGCTAACCAGTGCCAGGAGGATAACTATCTAATGAGGTCCGATCAAAGCTAAGAATGTAGCTGGAACCCCCTGGTTCAAATAGTGTTACACAATGTCAATCTCCCATACTGCATTGTACTTGTCCTGGGAAACCTGTGTAACAGATATCCTTTACTAACTCGATATCCGAGGTGAACCCAACAACTTAGACCTCGTTAGCTGCAGTAAGTCTGATGGAAAGCCCCTTGGCACAGTTAATGATCCTATAATTCAATATTGTCAAAGACCATTTAAATGAACTGCAATAACTCAGAAACTGTACCATTTTAAATCTAACATGAGCATTAAACAAACGCTTCCCATCTCCTGAAGCAGCAAAGTACTGCTTTTTGGTACCGCTGTGAATACATGCAAAAATAGGCATGACAAACCCAAGCCGTAAGCAGTCTATTGAGAATCTGTAGAACATATATTGATTTTATCATGCAACGGCTGATCTTTCAAGCCGCAGGCTGGACCAGCAAATTACGTTTAAATAACCATATAATGTTGCATTATTATTATTCCCGACAAATCGGGAATCAAACTGCGTAGGCCAATTCCACAGCTGGAACCTAAAGCGACTCTTGATGACTCTATTCCAAGACCTGACTCATAAAGCAAATTTGGAGGAAGACATAAAAGACCATTCCTCATGCTTGTAGCGAGAATGTATCTTTCGCCACTGTTCATCAAAGTTATTTTAGCAGGGAATATGCAGCTTTATTATGCTGTATTTTTTATAGAACAGTAACCGCTTATTTGGTTTGATTCAGAATTGTACAATTGTACAATTGTACAATTAGCAAACATTTTGCAACCTTTAATTAGCATGAAAACAATATTTCTATATTCGGTGTTGCATTAAATCAGAATTTCATAAATACTGCATGGTCCACACCCATTCTGTGTTGTCATTGATCTGTACTTAATGATACTCCAGTGGCAAATTAGATGATGTACCTTTTACAGGATCTTTTCCCTGATTGCACCCTCGTGCTTATCATATGCCACATCTTAGTGTATCAACATGAAGTTGAGCATGCCCCTATGCATATTCACTCAATCCCTCTTTAACCCATAATGCACTTAGTGTCTATAGATAGTTGATACCAATACTGAAGAGTTAATAACTCATTGCAACTAGAGATGACATTCGCATGTTCCCACCTTAAGCCATAGCATCTTTTTTGCAATATAATGACATATTTATTGATCAACTACTGGAGCAATGCTGAATACTGTTTGTCCATCATAGTGGCTTTCTTAGCTTCAGCTGGCAATAGCAAGTTGTATTATCAATGATCTTCATGACCTTTATTGTTTGTCATTAAGCACACTGTCAGTTCTCCCAAATGCGCAGCTGCATCACATCTATTACATGACCAGTTAGTCTAATGAATAGGAACTCCTTTATAACCACAAGGCTGTTCCAGGTTTCTATTGATTCCAATCTATTGCCCAGGGCGGAGTCACATGGCAACTATCCATTTGATAACAACCTAATTTACTGGATAGGAGAGAACAATTCCTCAATTAGCTTGAAACTGAGCGGATTTTAGTCAAATACAGCATCAAAATATAATCCAGACAATACATCACAATTGTTTTTGAACTCTGAGTAGTCCTTTGAATTATTTATTGTTATCATACTGTTTAACTTGCCTCATCATAACAATGCCTTCAAACATCTCTGATGATCATGGTACATGGAAAAACCCCTAGGAAATCAGTTTGATCACCCTTCTTTCTTAATGAACAGGCCACACCTGCCATCATTTCGAGTCTGCCCTGACAACAACTCTGGCCCGGTCCTGATAATTCTCACATGTCCCAAGACAACTCTTGCCATAATTCTGACTTTGCCTTGAAAGACAATTCCCCATATCTCCGAGCCTGTCTCGAAGGCAACCTGGCTAAAATACTGGACCTGGCTCAACACTCTTCTGGCCAAATTCCAACCTTCTTGGAATACTAGTATTGTCCAGTTACCTGGTTAAAATGCCTCCGAGTAGATGACAATGTCTCAGTTATTTGTGTGTTGCCCAACCAATTGTAAATCTTACCAACTTGTTCGTGGTCACTTAGTTGTAGAGTAACTCTGATCAGCTTAATGCTGCTACCAGCTTCAGTGAACCGCTTCCTGCCCATGAAGCCATGGGGTGCGTTTTCCCCCTAAACTATGTGCTTCGCCCTTCAGGTTTTGCCTGTGGAATATGTCTCACCTGAATAGAATATTCGTCGGGTGGCTCTAACTCCCCTGATAGCGGTGTTCACTGCATTGTTGTTATGGCAACCTTGTTGCCAGAAACCGTACCTCTGACATGTGCCCTTCATTCCTTGAGGTATGCTCCATGCTATACCCTCAGCCTCGGCATCAGATTACACTGACCCGGCATGTTCTCCTCTTCCATAAGGGAGACATTAAGCAGCCCTACTACAAGGCGCTGCTGGCATGACCTCTCCAACAGGCCCACCCTTCAGGGTCAGAAAATGCCCCGGTAAGCTCACCTCCTCCATGAGGGAGACATCATTGCAGCCCTTCTCCAGGTGTTGCTGCCATACATTTAAACAGCCCTATACAAGGCGCTGCTGACACGGCTTAGAGCAATAGGCCGGCACTGCCATATATTCGGCATCCCCATTATGCAGCCCTGTTACAAGGCGCTGCTGGCAAGGGTTCCCCATCTGCCCAACACTGCCATATCTCCTGTTAGGGTGTATCTATCTTGAGCCTCCTCTCAATAATGCTCCATCCTGGCCAACTTCCACATTATTTATTTTTACCAGAAAGGAACCCTTCCGGCACCAGGACTGGCCACTTGGGTCGATTTACCCCATATCTTGGGGACCTCTGCAGTCTGGGCACCGCATAGCTGGTGGATTTCCCCTCCCCCGGGAATCCCAGCACCCTTGTATATTACCGGAGGGAAAACCCCAACCGACCCCAGGGCTGACCTTCCGGTCCGTTTAACCCCTTTCCTGGGCTCCCCTGCGGTCTGAAACCCGCATAATTACTGGATTCCCCTACCCGGGAACCCAGCCTCTATATGTATATCGGGAGAAAAACCTCCCGACACCCGGCATATATATTTATATCACGTCCTACTGGAGGTCCCCTCCACGGGAACCCCAGGATTAACTTTCATATCGGAGAGAAAAGCCCTCTATATTGTTGGAGGGGAACCCCCTCCCGACTCCAGATCTACTGGTGGTCCCCTCCCCGGGAAACCCCAGTATTCATATTCATATCGGGGGAAAGCCCTCCCGGCCTACTGAAGTCCCCTTCCTCGGGACACCCCCGCATAAATTTTATTGTCAGAGGGGAAACCCCCTCCCGGCACCCGGCCTGCTGGAGGTCTCCTCCCTGGGAACCCCAGCGTCTATGTGCCTATCGGAGTGAATCCTCCCGGCACCCAGAGCGCCTGGACGCCACTGACCCCCATCAGCAACGTCTTCCACGACACCCGACATTCTCCAGCTACCCGCTCTGGGTGGCAAGAACTGGAGTTTCCCCACAGCCCATAGCTGGTTCCCTCGTCGGGCCTCGCGAATCCACCGACAGAAAACCTCTGGAACAAGAGGTTCCTGCAGGGAATAAAACAGGTAAGAAACAAGCTTACCTTGAGTTTAAACTTACCCGCGTTGGAGACGATCCTGCTCCCCTAGCGACTGCCTGCACCAATGCGTCTGACATAATGACGCACGTGCGGCTGAACGGGCCTTCTTCACGTAGTCACTCACGTGACTCCGAAGTAAAATAGTGATACAGTGTGGAAACAGGCCCTTTGGCCCAACTTCCCCACACCGGCTCCACAGTCATCTCCACAGTATTGCTGTCACTTGCAATGATCTCCTAAATTAAGTAAATATTGTTCAAGTATTGTCTAATCCAGGATTCAATGAGTCTATCGCCTGACCTAAATAGAGATAGCTGGAGGAGTACCTGGTGCTTAGCCTCACTTCCATTAGGAGGGTGGCTGGATCAGCAGACTGGCTTCTCGATCACAGAGCTGGTCACATTCGAACTCCCCACTCTTCAGCAAGACCAGTCCGTCAGCACTCTGTTGGGTCCACAAAACCCCTGGCCTTTGTATCAGATAGCAGCCCCGCCATTTGGTGATCCAGCTCTGCTGGGACCTTTCAGCTGTATTGGACTGTTGAAATAGTAGAGATTTGGAGGTAAATAAAACCCAGACAATGCTCAGGGTTCCTGTTTTGTTCTGGGACTCCAGAATGCTATGGAGGGGGGATAAATGGCGTAGAGGAGGAAAATGAATTCTGTAAACATAGCGTAAAAATATATGTGTTTACCCAAATTATTAGCCAACATCTTTGATATACCCAAAGCAAAAAAAAATGAACGAAGGTATAAACATGGCCTTTTTTTAAAAGTATTTTTAAATGTTTTAAATTCAATTAAAATTGATTTTACATCTCCAAATTGGTGAGCTTGAATGTAGTGACAACTCATGACACAGGTATTCTTGCCATTCCAGTGTGTCCCAGCATTTGTGCTCATGTGAGCCGGACTCACTGTTTGAACTTCAACCATTTTCCTGCAATCATCCATACACTGCCTTTACATTAACATGCTGTGCTGGCTGAATTTCTTTAACATTTTTACAGACCATTTCCATGGTTGTTGTGGCTACCTCACATGCCTGATTAAATGTTAGATCATGCATGTTTTGTAACCTGGACCGTGCATGTTTCATCCATAATGTATGGGTGAATCTCTCAGCGTGCTGTCCAAATCTCATCAAAGTTACAATGCGGTGAAAGGCTTTTCACCATCTACAGTCTCTGATTGTCTCCCCAAACTTCAATTGCAGATTACCTGATTACCCATTTTATGACCTTCTATTGATTCCATGAAGCACTTGATTAAAGTGCTATTAAAGCCCTGTTTTATGCCTACATCTGTATTCACCACTATCAAGAGTGAGTTCCAACACCAAATTTTGGAACATTAGACGGCCATGTATCTTTTCCATCCTCATCACCAATGTGGGATTTGTAATCTCCATGCGTTCCTAAAATAAGTCTTTTAGTAGATGTATAAATAATTGCATGAGACACAAGGAGCTCAAAGCAAGCCATATCCTCTTTGCATAAGGGCACCACACACACTGGCTATCTGACATTGTGTAAACAGAGCATTTAATCACAGGAAATAACAACTTTAAAGAAAAATATGTTTTTACAACCAATAGTGCATACTAGGGAGTGTAGAGCAGAGGGATCTGGAAATGCATGTACACATTTCCTTGAAAGTGGCATCACAGGTAAATAGAGTGGGTCAAGTAATCTTTTGGCACATTTCCCTTCATCAATCAGAGTATTGAGTATAGAAGTTGGGAGGTCATGTTACAGCTGTACAAGAATTGGTGAGGCTATATTTAGAGTATTGTGTTCAGTGTTTGTCACTCTGTTAGAGGAAAGATGTTAAACTAGAAAGGATGCCAGGAAATATTTACAAGACTGTTTCCTGGGATGTCAGGACTTTCATATGAAGAAAGACTGGATAGACTCGGCTTGTACATGCTAGAATTTAGAAGATTGAGGGGGGACCTTATAGAAACTTACAAAATTCTTAAGGGGTTGGGCACGCTAGATGCAGGAAGATTATTCCCGATGTTGGGGAAGCCCAGAACTATGGGTCACAGTTTAAGGATAAGAGGGAAGTCTTTTAGGACCGAGATGAGAAAATCATTTTTTACACAGAGAGTGATGAATCTGTGGAATTCTCTGCCACAGAAGGTGGTTGAGGCCAGTTCATTGGCTATATTTAAGAGGGAGTTAGATGTGGCCCTTGTGGCTAAATGGATCAGGGGGTATGGAGAGAAGGCAGGGATGGGATACTGAGTTGGATGATCAGCCATGATCATATCGAATGGCGGTGCAGGCTCGAAGGGCCAAATGGCCTACTCCTGCACCTATTTTCTATGTTTCTATGTTTCTAGAATGTTGCCAGGACTAAAGGGCCTGAACTATAGGGAGAGGTTGAGCAGGCTGGAGTGCAGGAGGATGAGGGGTGATCTTTGAGAGGTGGAAGATTTAATACAAACCTGAGGGGCATCATTTTTACACAAAGTGTGGTAGGTATATGGAACAGGCTGCCAGAGGGGATAGTTTAGGCAGATAATATAAAAATATCATAAACAATTGGAGAGAAGGAATGGGTGACGTTTCTGGTCGAGATGCTTCTTCAGACCCGAAACGTCACCCACTCCTTCTCTCCAGAGATGCTGCCTGTCCCACTGAGTTACTCCAGCTTTTTGTGTCTATCTTTGGTTTAAACCAGCATCTGCAGTTCCTTCCTACACAATTGGACAGATACATGGATAGGATAGATTTAGAGGGATATGGGCCAAACACAGGCAGGTGGGACTAGTGTAGAAGGGGTATGTTGGGCGATGTGTCCAAGACTGATGCCCCTACCCCCCCCCCCCCCCACCCCCCCTACCCCCCCCACCCCCACCCCACCCCCCCCCCCCCCCCCCATTCCCCAATCTTTGCACATCCCCAACCCTTACCACTCAACACTTTAATTTCATGTATTGTGTGTTTTATTACTGTTGGCAGATCAATTTCCCTCCGGGATAAGTAAAGTTATATTGTATCGTATCGTATGTTGGTCCGTGTGGCCAAGTGGGCTAAAGGGCCTGTCTCCACGCATTGACTCTATGACTCTATAAAGTGACCCCCCTGGCCCCATGTTGCCCTTCCCACCCCGTCCCACCCCAAACACCATTGATTTGCTGTGACCATCTATATCATCTTCAACCTACAACAATGTGATTAAATGTTATATCAGCTACTGTACACTCCATCTCACTGTACCCAGATATGTCCATAAAACTAAAATATAATCAATTTTATTTTTTGTATCATGATTAAGTTCATTAAAAGTCATTTTGTGCTATTTTTAAATATCAAATATTTTCCAATGCAAAGTGAGTGAACTGCTGCAGCCGTAAGGATTTCTCTTATTTTTATTTGTGTTCCATGAAAATCCTAAGCTTATTTTCCCCATGGGGCCATCAGTAAGTAATACTGTGTACCAAGCATTGGATTATGAGATGGTCTGGTATGAATTGTAGATATGAAGAATAATTTTTCAGAAAGGGATTTTGTATTCACTGTAATATGAACTCCAGATTCAGTCCTTGAAGATCTCTGTGGAAATAGTTGTTCGAGCAAATAGTAATTTGTTGAAACTGTCAAATGTGTTTCTTATATGTGACTGAGAGGGGGAAAGTCAAGGGAGATATTTCTCCTTATGTCACCATGGACAAGACTTGTTTCAACTATTATTATTTTAAGATTGATAACTAAAAGAGATAAAATCAAATTAGTTATACAGTAGCTAATCGGATGTATCCACTCAATTCAAACCAAATGCCTCCCATTGACTCACCCTGACAGCATACGTGTACTGACATTCACAGCTGTAGACATTCAGAAAGTGATGGAATACCTCAGATTTGTAGAGCTGGGGGATAGAAAGAAGCAGGGAATGTGGTTTATATTATAACGCTTGTAATTTTTGGTCAAGGTCATAACTGCAGGCAGGGCTACACAGGAGCAGTTTCACAAATACAACATTAGGTAATTCCATGTGCGTAATTAGCTGAGCTCACTTTAGCAACATGCAACTTTTCCTGCTGTCAACGCATGGCAGAAAATTCCTAAACTTTGTTCCCACGATTTTCAGAACACCAGCCTGTACTTAAATATTCTGGCTCATACAATTATTTCCAACAATACTAGGCTAGAACCCGTTGAGAACTGCTGACAATTCCATGCAGAAATACTGACGTTTGTTAGCATAATCAGCAGCACATTTGAGTTTCCAGTGGAAAGCCTGGTCATAAATCTGCTGGATAAACTCTGCACGAATCTAATGATGAAACATGAACAACATTTAAATGATATTAGGACAGGTACATGGATAGGGCAGATCTAGGGTGGCACGGTGGTGTGGCGGTGCCTTACAGTGCTTGCAGCGTCGGACACCCGGGTTCGATCCTGACTACGGGTGCTGTCTGTATGGAGTTTGTACGTTTTGTATGGATAGAACTAAGGAGTTGTAAGGGTAAAAAGACCCTAGTGGAACTTATCTACAGGCCCCCAAACAGTAGCCTGGACATAGGGTGCAAGTTGAATCAGGAGTTAAAATTGGCATGTGGCAAAGGTAATGCTGTGGTTGTTATGGGAGATTTCAACATGCAGGTAGACTGGGAAAATAATGTTGGTACTGGATGCCAAGAAACGGACTTTGTAGAGTGCCTTTGTGATGGATTGTATTGGAGCTTACCAGGGAGAAGGCAATTCTGGATTTAGTGTTAAGTAATGAACCGGATTTGATAAAGGAACGAGTTTAATGAGCCATTAGGAGATAGTGACCATAATATGGTCAGGTTTAATATACAATTGGAGAGGGAGAAGGGTCGATCGGAGGTGTCAGTGTTACAGTTGAATAAAGGGGACTATGGGGCCATGAGGGAGGAGCTGGCCAAAGTTGACTGGAAAGAAACTCTAGCAGGGATGACAGTAGATCAACAATGGCAGGTATTTCTAGGAATAATACAGAAGGTGCAGGATCAGTTCATTCCGAGGAGGAAGAAAGATTCCAAGGGGAGTAAGGGTCGACCGTGGCTGACAAGGGACGTCAGAGACGGTATAAAAATAAAAGAGAAGAAGTACAACGTAGCAAAGATGGGCGGGAAGCAAGAGGATTGAGTAATGTTTAAAGAGCAACAGAAGATAACTAAAAAGACAATACGGGGAGAAAAGATGAGGTACGAAGGTAAGCTAGCCAAGTATATAAAGGAGGATAGTAAAAACTTCTTTAGGTATGTGAAGGGGAAAAAATTAGTTAAGACCAAAGTTGAACCCTTGAAGACCGAAAAAGGTAAATTTATTATGGAGAACAAGGAACTGGCAAATGAGTTGAACAGGTACTTTGGATCCATCTTCACTAAGGAGGACACAAACAATCTTCCTGATATAGTAGTGGCCAAAGGATCTGGGGTGACGGAGGAACTGAAGGAAATCCACATTAGGCAGGAAATGGTGTTGGGTAGACTGATGGAACTGAAGGCTGATAAATCCCCAGTGCCTGATGGTCTGCATCCCAGGATACTTAAGGAAGTGGCTCTAGAAATCGTGGATGCATTGGTGATAATTTTCCAATGTTCTATAGGCTCAGGATCAGTTCCTGTGGATTGGAGGTTAGCTAATGTTATCCCACATTTTAAGAAAGGCGGGAGAGAGAAAACAGGGAATTATAGACCAGTTAGCTTGACATCGGTGATGGGGAAGAGGCTGGAGTCAATTATAAAAGATGAAATGGCCGCACATTTGGATAGCAGTAACAGGATCAATCCGAGTCAGCATGGATTTACGAAAGGGAAATCATGCTTGACTAATCTGGGAATTTGGAATTTTTTGAGGATGTAACTAGGAAAATGGACAAGGGAGAGTTAGTGGATGTAGAATACCTGGACTTTCAGAAAGCATTTGATAAGGTCCCACATAGGAAATTAGTGTGCAAAATTAGGGCACATGGTATTGGGGGTAGATTGCTGACGGATAGAAAATTGGTTGGCAGACAGGAAACAAAGAGTAGGGATTAACGGGTCCCTTTCAGAATGGCAGGCAGTATCAAGGCTCTGTGCCGGGACCACAGCTATTTACAATATACATCAATGATCTGGATGAAGGGATTCAAAGTAACATTAGCAAATTTACAGATGACACAAAGCTGGGTGGCAGTGTGAACTGTGAGGAGGATGCTATGAGAATGCAGGGTGACTTGGACAGGTTGGGGGAGTGGGAAGATGCATGGCAGATTACGTTTAATGTGGAGAAATGCGAGGTTATCCACTTTGGTATCAAAAACAGGAAGGCAGATTACTATCTAAATGGCGTCGTTGGAAAAAGTGGAAGTACAACGGGATCTGGGGGTCCTTGTTCATCAGTCTATGAAAGTAAGCATGCAGGTACAGCAGGCAGTGAAGAAAGCGAATGGCATGTTGACCTTTATAACAAAAGGAGACATACCAATAACAAGATTTTGTTATATGCAGACGATGTACTCTTATACATCACCAACTCCCAAGTTAGTATCCCAAATCCCTTATAGAACAATTTGGTGCCTTTTCAGGATATAGAATAAACTGAAATAAAAGTGAAATTATGCCAATAAAAGCTCAAGACCCTTCACAACTCAAAAAAATTCCCTTTTGAATTGTTACTGAAAAATTTAGATACCTTGGAGTTTACGTGACTAGAAAATACACCTCTCTATTTCAAACAAATTTCCCACCATTAATTACTAAACTAAATGCCCACATTCAATTCTGGAAAACACTCCCTATTTCCCTTATAGGTAGAGTAAATGCCATAAAGATGATCAATCAATTTCAATCAATACCGATATATCTCCCACAAAGTTTTTTTTTTTAAATGGACTCTATTATTACAAATTTCATTTGGGACTACAAAAGCCACAGAATACATAAAAGACATTTGTGTAAATCTAAAGAAAATGGAGGATTAGATTAGATTAGATTAGATATAATTTATTGCCACACAGCCAGGCTGGTGGAAATTTGGGTTGTCTGCAGCGATACAATAATAAAGAACACACAACCACAATAAAACTGTAACACAAACATCCACCACAGCATTCATCACTGTGGTGGAAGGCACAAAATTTGGCCAGTCCTCCTCCATTCCCCCCCCCCCCCGTGGTCAGGACCAGAGTCCAGAGTCAGTCCAGGATCGGATCTTCCTAATTTCCTTTTCTACTACTGGGCGACTAATATTAAAAACATAATTTTCTGGATGGATGATACATGTCAACAGGTAAATTGGTTAAAAATGGAGAGGGAAGATTGTTTGCCTTTTAACATAGGCGCGATTCTTCTTTCTCCAACACATCTGAATAAATCAACGTATGAGCAAAATCCGATAATACACAGTACACTACGTATCTGGAAACAGTTGAAATTAAGTCTCAAACTGAGAAATTCCTCTCTCATTCTACCAATTGCTAACAATCCCTCGTTTAAACCGTCTACTTTAGATAAGGCGTTTGCACAATAGAAAAAACTCAGGAATTAAAACGGTGGGAGATCTCAATGAGAAGAAGATTTTCCTCTCGTTTCAAGAACTACAGGAGAAATATTATTTGAAAGCAAGCAATCTTTTTAGATATCTTTAAATGTGATTATGTGAAAACATATCTTTAAATGTGATTATGTGAAAACATATACACAAGACTGTCGTTTTATGGGTCCAGATATACTAGACGATTGTATGAATAGACATGCCGACACTAGCAAGTTAACACACTACATTTATAACACTCTTTTAATTGCACATACCTCATCTTCTGAGATGTATAGGCGAGCATGGGAAGACGAGTTGGTTTATTAATTTCAAAGGATATCTGGGAGGAAAGTCTGCTATACATACATTACTGCTCTCTCAATGTCAGGCACTCCCTGATACAATTTAAAATTCTGCATAGGCTTTACTATTCAAAGACTAAATTGAATAAGATCTTCCCAACCGTCTCTCCTATTTGTGTAAATGCCACTTCCAAGAAGCGACTTTATCCCATTCTTTTGCTGCCTGTATAAAGACACAAAACTTCTGAAGGGGAATTTTTCAAAACATGGCCGATTAGGAAAGGGGGAGATGCAACGAGACCTGGGTGTCATGGTACACCAGTCATTGAAAGTAGGCAAGGTACACAAAATTGCTGGGGAAACTCAGCGGGTGCAGCAGCATCTATGGAGCGAAGGAAATAGGCGACGTTTCGGGCCGAAACCCTTCTTCATGCAGGTGCAGCAGGCAGTGAAGAAGGCGAATGGTATGTTAGCTTTCATAGCAAAAGGATTTGAGTATAGGGGTAGGGAGGTTCTACTGCAGTTGTACAGGGTCTTGGTGAGATCACACCTGGAGTATTGCATACAGTTTTGGTCTCCTAATCTGAGGAAAGACATTCTTGCCATAGAGGGAGTACAGAGAAGGTTCACCAGACTAATTCCTGAGATGTCAGGACTTTCATATGAAGAAAGACTGGATAGACTCGGCTTGTACTCGCTAGAATTTAGAAGATTGAGGGGGGATCTTATAGAAACTTACAAAATTCTTAAGGGGTTGGACAGGCTAGATGCAGGAAGATTGTTCCCGATGTTGGGGAAGTCCAGAACAAGGGGTCACAGTTTAAGGATAAGGGGGAAATCTTTTAGGACCAAGATGAGGAAAACATTTTTCACACAGATAGTGGTGAATCTCTGGAATTCTCTGCCACAGAAGGTAGTTGAGGCCAGTTAATTGGCTATATTTAAGAGGGAGTTAGATGGGGCCCTTGTGGCTAAAGGGATCAGGGGGTATGGAGAGAAGGCAGGTACAGGATACTGAGTTGGATGATCAGCCGTGATCATATTGAATGGCGGTGCAGGCTCGAAGGGCCGAATGGCCTACTCCTGCACCTATTTTCTATGTTTCTATGTTTCTATTTGATATCTTCTCTAAAATACTTGAAATTAAACAGGAACCAGATATAAAACTGATCACATTAGGTATGTCAGAGGCCTGTTTTAAGCTAACGATATTTCAAAGACCTGTCCTTGACTGCAGCCTAATAACTGAAAAAACTCATACTCAAATTTTGGAAAATGACAACAGTTCCCACAGTGAAGATGTGGATTACTGACATATCCGAGACACTACATTTAGAAAACATTAGGCTTGTTTTTGCTGAAAAAGCAGATCAATTTTTCAAAACATGGTCTCCTTTTACTGAATTTCTGCAACAACAGAATGGTTGAACACAAATTTAAAACTGATGCTAGGGATGGGTGAGGGGGGGGGGGGAGGTGGAAGGTATATCTCCATCTTCCTTTTTCTTATTTCTCTTTTTTCCTCTTGCACTTCTTTGGTAGTTTAGGGGGTCTTTTCCTTCCTTTCTTTGATTTTACTTATTTTTCTTCATTCTCTCCTTTTTTCTCTTTTTTTTGTTTTTTTTAATTTAGGTTTCAATGTTAAAAATGAAGAAGCACAAAAATTGTATAACTGTCATGTTGATTGCCTTATTCCTGTACAATTGCTTCTAATAAAATGAATTTTTTAAAAACAAACAAACAAGAGGAGTCGAGAATAGGAGCAAAGAAGTCCTTCTGCAGTTGTACAGAGCTCTAATGAGACCACACCTGGAGTATTGTGTGCAGTTTTGGTCCCCTAATTTGAGGAAGGACATTTTTGCTATTGAGGGAGTGCAGCGTAGGTTTACAAGGTTAATGGGATGGCGGGACTGTCATATGCTGAGAGAATGGAGTGGCTGGGCTTGTACACTCTGGAGTTTAGAAGGATGAGAGGGTATCTCATTGAAACATATAAGATTGTTAAGGGTCTGGACAGGCTAGAGGCAGGAAACATGTTCCCGATGTTGGGGTAGTCCAGAACCAGGGGCCACAGTTTAAGAATAAGGGGTAAGCCATTTAGAACGGAGACAAGGAAACACTTTTTCTCACAGAGAGTTGTGAGTCTGTGGAATTCTCTGCCTCAGAGGGCGGTGGAGGCAGGTTCTCTGGATACTTTCAAGAGAGGGCTAGATAGGGCTGTTAAAGATAGCAGAGTCAGGATATATGGGGAGAAAGCAGGAACTGGGTACTGATTGGGGATGATCAGCCATGATCACATTGAATGTTAGTGCTGGCTCGAAGGGCCGAATGGCCTACTCCTGCGTCTATTGTCTATTGTCTATTGTCTATTGTATATGGTCTATGGTCTATGGTCTATGGTCTATTGTCTATTGTCTATTGTCTATTGTTTTCCCCATGACCGCGTGGGTTTTCTCCGAGATCTTCGGTTTCTTTCCACACTCCAAAGACATGCAGGTATGTAGGTTAATTGGCTTGGTGTATGTGTAAAATTGTCCCTGGTTTGTAGAATAGTGTTAGTGTGCGGGGATCGTTGGCCGGTACTGACCTGGTGGGCTGAAGGGCCTGTTTCCGAGCTATATCTCTAAACTAAACTAAATTAGAGTAATATGGGCCTGGCAGGGGCAAATGGGACTAGCTTAGATTGGGCATCTTGGTAGGCATGGACAAATTGGGCTGAAGGGTCTATTTCTGTGCTGTTTGACGATGACTTTATGACTGTGGGGCAGAAAAAAATCACGCATGTTTGGTTAAATCTTTGAAAGTGGCAGGATTGTCTCAAGAGAGGCTGATTTTTAAAAAATGAGGGTCCCTGGTGTTCATAAACTGAGGTATAGAGTTCAAATGCGGGGACCACACCAACAATTAAAAACTATGTGAAAGTCCTTGAAAACATTCTTCAAAATAGGACATCTATTAAATGGTTATACTGAAAAGGCTGGGTTTGCTCTCCTTGGAGCAAAGAAGGTTGAGAGGAGATCTGATTGAGCTGTACGTGAATTACATTGTGTTTAAGAATATAACGCATTAAGTGATTGAATTTCTAGGCCACTGCACTTAAATAAGCTTTTTGAAATTTGTTCCCTAGTTTTTCCTCAATTAATTGTTAAAAACAGCTGAGCATCAACTAAGAGAATGTAAACTAAAAATTCTATCATTGCAGTTGACTGAACACTGCTAATACATCCTTGAAAATTGGTTGCAATTCACAATCCAAATTCTGGGTGGCCAGGGGCATGAAAGCCCTGGATAGAAATGATCAAGTATTAACTCAAACTCTTGAGGATGAATGAACTTTAACAAACGAATTAGAAGATACAAAATACAATTCAAGTAATAAATATAATTATATCATGGTGATATAATTTACTTTTATATTACCTTATTTTAGACATTGAAAATATCAGCAATTGAAAGATAATTTATGAATGGTTTGTGAGAAAATAATAAATATGAGCAAAATCAGGAACTCATTGGGTGACATGTTACAGGCTATAATATATATTTAGAGAATGTATACAATAAATGTTCTATAGTTAGCGCCATTTAGGAAGTAACTAAACTAAGTGTGACCCGTTGGGTCCCATGTTCACACGGGAGGGTTGGTTCCCCAACGCAATATTCAACCTCTCCACCAATTCCAATATTGGTGGCCAGTGGGGGGTGGGGGGGTGTTAGTATGGGTGTTGAGGGCCGAAGGGACTGGTTTCCAGAGGGCTACTATGGACATTGTGGGTCGAATGGATTCTTATGCTGGCAGTTCCGTCACTCAGGCCTGGTGGGCTGGCAGATCAGTCACTCAGGCCTGGTGGGCTGGCAGCTCAGTTACTCAGGCCTGGTGGGCTGGCAGTTCAGTCACTCAAGCCTGGTGGGCTGGCAGCTCAGAAACTGCCAGAAATTCTACCCAAAACAGGTGAGAGACTGTGAGATAGAAGGGGGAGAGGTGGAGAATCAATTTTAGACATTTTTCATCTTTTTCTGCAGATCACAGCAATGAAGGAGGAAAGTCTATCCTAGCCTGGATCTCACAGGGAGCCAATGAAGGAAGGGAGAAAAATACTGGGGTGAGGTTTAATATTTGCAGGGGGAATACTTACTGGTGTGCCAAAGGGACATCTCCTGGGCTAGTACAGGCCTGATGGGCCAAAGGGGCTCTTTAAAAAAGAGTGAAATCACAGTGAAAGGCACTTTTTCTGGACTCTTCCTGGCCTAGCACAGGCTTTTGGGGCCAAAATGCCCCCCCTGGGCTAATACGGGCATTTTGGGCAAAAGGGACTGGTTTCCCCACTAATAGGGGCCTTGTGGGCCAAAATCATTGGTTTCAGGCAGGCCAAACAACTCATTTCAGCTTGTTTATTTATGTATTGTATTTATTTACCTTTCCTGGACATCAGTGGAGCTGCACACTAAATCTCGTTGCACTGACGTGCAATGACAATAAAAGATATATTATTATTATTATTATTATTATTATTATTATTATTTCCATTTTAATTTCAAGCACAGGGCAAGCCGAACAGCTCATTGCATTTTCTGTAAACCTACGCTGCACTCCCCCAATAGCAAGAATGTCCTTCCTCAAATTAGGGGACCAAATCTGCTCACAATGCTCCAGGTGTGGTCTCACTAGGGCTCTTTGCTCCTTTACTCGACTCCTCTTGTTATAAAGGCCAACATGCCATTCGCTTTCTTTACTGCCTGCTGTACCTGCATGTTTACTTTCATAGACTGATGAACAAGGACCCCCAGATCCCGCTGTACTTCCCCTTTTCCCAACTTGATGCCATTTAGATAGTAATCTGCCTTCCTGTTTTTGCTACCAAAGCGGATAACCTCACATTTATCCACATTAAACATCATCTGCCATGCATCCGCCCACTCCCCCAACCTGTCCAAGTCACAATGCATTCTCATAGCATCCTCCTCACAGTTCACACTGCCACCCAGCTTTGTGTCATCTGTAAATTTGCTAATGTTACTTTGAATCCCGTCATCCAAATCATTGATGTATATTGTAAATAGCTGAGGTCCCAGCACCGAGCCTTGCAGTACCCCACTAGTCACTGCCTGCCATTCTGAAAGGGACCCATTAATCTCCACTCTCTGTTTCTTGTCTGCCAACCAATTTTCTATCCATGTCAGCACTCCACCCCCAATACCATGTGCCCTAATTTTGTCTACTAATCTCCTATGTGGGACCTTATCAAATGCTTTCTGAAAGTCCAGGTACACTACATCCACTGGCTCTCCGTTGTCCATTTTCCTAGTTACATCTTCAAAAAATTGCAGATTAGTCAAGCATGATTTCCCCTTCGTAAATCCATGCTGACTTGGACGGTTATTCCAAGGGGAGTAAGGGGCGACTGTGGCTGACAAGGGACATCAGGGACAGTATAAAAATAAAAGGGAAGAAGTACAACGTAGCAATGCTGAGTGGGAAACAAGAGGATTGGGCAATGTTTAAAGTGCAACAGAAGATAACTAAAAAGACAATACGGGGAGAAAAGATGAGGTACGAAGGTAAGCTAGCCAAGAATATAAAGCAGGATAGTAAAAGCTTCTTTAGGTATGTGAAGAGGAAAAAATTAGTTAAGAACAAAGTTGGACCCTTGAAGACTGAAAAAGGTAAATTTATTATGGGGAACAAAGAAATGGCAGATGAGTTGAACAGGTACTTTGGATCTGTCTTCACAAAGGAGGACACAAACAATCTTCCTGATATAGTAGTGGCCAGAGGATCTGGGGTGACGGAGGAACTGAAGGAATCCACATTCTGGTTCAGAAGACAGCTATTCCATCGGACATTCCACCAATTGAACAACCAGAGCACCAGATGGACATTAGTCCTCCAAAGTGGAGGGATGTGGAACAGACAGTAAAGCGAGCAAGAGCATCTTCAGCCCCAGGGCCCCAGGGACAAATGGGGTTCCGTATCGACTCTACAAGGGTGCTCCTGATGTCTCCAAGTTTGCGGATGACACGAAGCTGGGGGGCAGTGTTAACTGTGAGGAGGATGCTAGGAGGCTGCAAGGTGACTTGGATAGGCTGGGTGAGTGGGCAAATGCATGGCAGATGCAGTATAATGTGGATAAATGTGAGGTTATCCACTTTGGTGGCAAAAACAGGAAAGTAGACTATTATCTATATGGTGGCCGATTAGGAAAAGGGGAGCTGCAACAAGACCTGAGTGTCATGGTACACCAGTCATTGAAAGTAGGCATGCAGGTGCAGCAGGCAGTGAAGAAAGCGAATGGTATGTTAGCATTCAAAGCAAAAGGATTTGAGTATAGGAGCAGGGAGGTTCTACTGCAGTTGTACAGGGTATTGGTGAGACCACACTTGGAGTATTGTGTACAGTTTTGGTCTCCAAATCTGAGGAAAGACATTCTTGCCATAGAGGGAGTACAGAGAAGGTTCACCAGACTGATTCCTGGGATGTCAGGACTTTCATATGAAGCAAGACTGGATAGACTCGGCTTGTACTCGCTAGAATTTAGAAGGTTGAGGGGGGATCTTATAGAAACTTACAAAATTCTTAAGGGGTTGGACAGGATAGATGCAGGAAGATTGTTTCCGATGTTGGGGAAGTCCAGGACAAGGGGTCACAGTTTAAGGATAAAGGGGAAATCCTTTAGGACCGAGATGAGAAAAACATTTTTCACACAGAGTGGTGAATCTCTGGAATTCTCTGCCACAGAAGGTAGTTGAGGCCAGTTCATTGGCTATATTTAAGAGGGAGTTAGATGTTGCCCTTGTGGCTAAAGGGATCAGGGGGTATGGAGAGAAGGCAGGTACAGGATACTGAGTTGGATGATCAGCCATGATCATATTGAATGGCGGTGCAGGCTCGAAGGGCCGAATGGCCTACTTCTGCACCTATTTTCTATGTTTCTATGTTTCTATGTTCTTCACTTCCTGAGGAGGCTAATGAGAGTGGCTTGGGAGAAAAGAGTCTCCCAAAGCATGGCGCAGGGCAGGAGGAATCCTGATTCCGAAAGAGAAGGAATCCACAGATATCAGCCAATTCCGCCCTATCAGTCTCCTCAATGTAGAGGGTAAGATCTTCTTCAGCATCATAGCTCAGAGGATGACCAGCTATTTAGAGAGAAACAAACTTGTGGATACAACAGTCCAAAAAGCAGGCATCCCAGGGTTCTCTGGATGTCTTGACCATACCAGCATAATTTGGCACCAAATCCAGACTGCAAGAAAAGAAAGAGAGATCTGCATGTCATTTTCCTTGACCTTGCCAATGCGTTCGGAACTGTCCCTCACAGTTTCCTCTGGGCATCCTTTGACTTCTTCAGGATACCAGAGACTATCACAAGCCTTGTCAGGGCTTATTTTCAAGATCTGCAGCTCTGTTTCACCGCACCTGACTTCACGACCACATGGCAATGCATGGAGATTGGCATTATGGGGGGGTGTACCATCTCCCCATTGATTTTTACAATGGCTATGGAAGTCATCATAAGGGCCTCCAAGTGGGTAGTGGGTGGCGAGTGGCTGAAGTCTGGCGTCCGTCTACCACCGATCAGGGCCTACATGGATTACATGACAACCATAACAACAACAGCACCTTGCGCCAGGCGCCTTTTAGGGAAGCTTCAAGAGAACATCACTGGGGTCAAAATGAAATTCAAGCCATCCAAATCAAGAAGCATTTCTATAATCAAAGGCAAACTGACAGATCAAAAGTTCTTCATTGATCAAGAACCTATCCCAACTGTGTCAGAGAAGCCAATCAAAAGTCTGGGAAGATGGTATAACACTAAATTGAAGGACACTGATCAGGCGAACGAGTTTAGGCAAGAAGTCATCAAAGGTCTGGCGAACATCGACCGATCCATGCTGCCTGGAAAGCTGCAAATCTGGTGCCTGCAGTTTGGGTTACTACCTTGCCTTATGTGGCCACTAACCATGTAACCACCCTCACAAGAGTCGAGAAGATGGAAAGAACAATCAGCTCTTTTGTGAGAAAGTTAGGTGTTCCTCGGTGCCTGAGGAAGGCCTGTACGGTCAGGGGGTACTCCAGCTGCCTCTCTCTAGCCTCACAGAGGAGTTCAAGTGCACTAAAGTCAGACTAGAGATGACCCTGGCAGAATCAAGGGACACTGTCATCCGAGCTGCTGCTCCAACCCTGGCAACAGGATTGAAGTGGACGGCTAAGAATGCGACACAGCAGGCAAAATCTGCTCCCCACGAAGACAACATGATGGGGCAAATCCAACACGGAATAAGTGGCTTGGGGCTTGGCGGAAAGCGACCTTGCTGGAACAAGGCATCATCACTGGAGCGCCGGAAGTTGGTCGCGGCCGAAGTCTGCCAATAGGAGGAGTCGAGTAGGTGTGCCAAGGCTGTGTCGCAAGCTAAACTGGGCCAGTGGATGAGATGAGAGAATATGGAAAAGAGGAAGATCAGCTGGAAGGACATGTGGGAGATGGAGGTGAGCAGGATAAGTTTCCTCATTCGGGCAACCTATGATGTCCTTCCTAGCCCAAATATTCTCAACCAATGGCTGGGCACAGATCCATCATGCTCTTTGCGTTCAACACCAGCCACACTTACTCACTGGGTGTAAAGGGGAAGTGGGAAGTGGCGGCGCTGTTGAACAGCTGCGGCTCGCCTGCAGTCCGTCTGTTTTTACTTTTTTTTTTTTTTTTTTTTGTCTTGTTTTAGTTACATTTTAGTTTATTAGGTTGTGGTATGTGTGGGGGGGGGGTGAAACATGTTTTTTTGTCTCTTCCTTCGGGGGATTGCAACTTTTTCTTGTCATCTCCCCCTTCCCTGCCTCCAGCGTTGCTGAGGCCTAATGGCGGAGCTGGCGGTCTCAAACTGCGACCGACCTCGAGGCTCCGGAGGCAGAGCCAGCCAGGACAGGCTGGCCGAATTCGGGGCTGAGGCAGCGGCGGCCCGACTCGGAGCTGAGGCGGCGGGACTTGAAGCTGAGGCGGTGGCGGCCGGACTCGCTGATGCGGCGTTCCAGCTTTCGGCAGCAGCCCGACTCGGAGCTGAGGCTTCGGGACTCGGAGCTGAGGCAGCGGTGGCCCGACTCGCTGAGGCGGCATTCCAGCTTTCGGCAGCGGCCCGACTCGGAGCTGAGGCGGTGGCGGCCCGACTCGCTGAGGTGGTGTTCCAGCTTTCGGCAGCGGCCTGACCCGGAGCTGAGGCGGTGTTCCGGCTTCGGCAGCGGCCCGAATCGGAGCTGAGGCGGCGGCGACATCACTTCGGAGGTCCGCTGGATTGGAGGGCGGCATCTTTGGCCTGGATCGATCGCCTCAGCGCAGAGGGAGAACAAGGAGGGAAGAGACAGAGACTAAGACTTTTGCCTCCATCACAGTGAGGAGGTGCTTGGTGAACTCACTGTGGTGGATGTTAATTTGTGTTTATTGTATGTTTTGTTATTTATTATTATTGTGTATGACTGCAGGCAACGAAATTTCGTTCAGACCGGAAGGTCTGAATGACAATAAAGGAATCTAATCTAATCTAATCTAATCTAAAGTAAGCCTCTCCCAAGGACGGTACACCTGGAGACATAATCAAGTGCTCAAATGCCTGGCAGCGACTCTGGAAAGCAGGAGAACAACCAACCCAGTTGCCCTGCCGCCCAGAACAACCATCCCAGTTAAGCCAATTGCCTTTGTTCGGGAGGGGGAACAAAAGCAATGGAAAATGGCAAAGGACCAGGTTTGGACAGCCGGAGGCAGCCCGGGATTGGCAGATGCTGGTGGATGTGGACCAACGGCTTATAGTTCCATCAGAGATAGCCATCACCAACTTGAGGCCTGATCTTGTGCTCTGGTCGAACTCTCAGCGCTTGGTGTATCTTGTGGAGCTCACAGTCCATTGGGAGGATGCTGTGCAGGAAGCCTTCGAAAGAAAGAAACTGCGATATACAGAGCTTGCAGCGGAGGCAGAATAGCGGGGATGGAGAACTAAGATCTGCCCGGTAGAAGTTGGATGTCGAGGATTCGTGGCAACATCTACCTTAAGACTGATGAAGGACCTGGGGATCAGCGGACAAGCCCTATGCCAGGCCATCAAAGAAACATCACGGGTGGCAGAGCGGAGTAGCCAGTGGCTCTGGCTGAAGAGGAAAGACCCCATTTTGTCTCCCAAATAACCGACTAGACAGATGCATAGGGGGGTGGTCTGAGACACCAGAATGCACCGCTGAGCCTACTGGAGACGTCGTGGGTCCAATCAGCGAAACGTCGATGAAAGTAGGTTCCCACTTGATAACCCCAATGACGTGTCTGCCTAGCCTTTCTCAACATCGGAGGAGCATAGGTGAGTGCAGAAGGTTCCCATCACCACCGGGAGCAAGTTGACATTTGGCACTTTGGATTTTTTAACATCTTGTCCTGTGTATTTGGAACTGTAGCTGGCAACTATGATGGGCAGTGTTACTGACTAACCATTATACTGAACTTTACAGTTCATTTGGCCGCATGTCTCCAAAACTTCGCCCGAGTAGGTTCTCAGCTTGACCTTACTCTCAAACAATGGTGTCTGTGGGAACTATGTTTTGTGCAGGTCTTTGCTCTTGATTGAACAATCTGCTGCCATGTCAATACACATATCGATTAACTGTTCATTTATCAATAGTTTTGTTCTTAAGTCCTTGCCTTTCTGGTTGTAGGCGTATCAATGTTGGTTGCAAAAATGGTGTTCAATCCAAGTTCATTTCCAAGTTGTTAACTCCTTTCTGGTGTTGTCGCTTGTTTCCCACAGATTGTTGGTTTCCGGCTTTAAGCTTGGCCCGACATGCTGAGGCGGTATGGCCTTTCTTCTGGCAGTTATAGCAGTTGGCCATTTTGAACTGATAAAATTGGGGTGAGTGATTACCGTTGCAATGATAACAACTGGCTGAACTCGGCTCCCCGCCATGCTTTGGTTTTGATTTAGTGCCTCTTGGTTTGGCCATAGGCACTGCCTTGTGACTGTAAACAGCCACTGCAGTCTGTGGTGGACGAAACATTCTTGAGGCCATCTACATTGTAGTAGCAATCTTGCATGCTTTCTCGAATGTAAGATCTGGAGTGTCCATGAGTTTGGACTGAATTTGTTCATCCACTAGACCACAAACAAATCTGTCTCGTAGTGTGCATCTGAGAAAGGTTCTAAAGTTACAGTGCAAAGATAAGTTTTTGAAGGCAAAAATGTACTCATTGATTGTCTCATCCTGCTTCTGGCTTTTAGTGCCGAATTTATAGCTTTCTGCAATTTCCAGAAGCTTTGGGTTGAAGTGCTCCTCCAACTTCTTCATAATGTCCTTGAATGGCACGTCTTTTGCCTTTATGGGTGCAAGGAGATTCACGAGTGTGCCGTACACTTCAGGACCGACCTCCATGTGCAGAATCGCTTTCATGCGATCGCAAACGGCCTTATTTGTTTCAGTCACTACCTCTCCTTCATGGCTAATCTCCATTATATTGTTTGCCGTGAAAAACATATTCACTCTCTCCATATAGGATCTGAATGGCTCTTTACTCTTGTCGAAAGTGCCAAGGCTTCCGATGTAGCCCGTGGACGGTGCCATCGTGTCGTTCTCTTTTTTTTTAAGTCCATTCAAAAACCCTGATTTCCTGTCTGTTCTGGAGGAACTCGACAGAAAAAAACTTAGTCTACAATCCTATACAATCCGAAGGGCGCCATCTTGCCAAGTAGACACAACATAGAGATAGCCTGACAAACTCTCGATGATTTGTACAGCTGCAATTTTAAACTACAGTAACTGCATAGAAGGATCTGCGGCCCATCGTGTCCAGTTCTCAAACAACTGCGACACAGCTCCGTGTTTGCTGATTAAAATGTTAAACAATACTGCATGTTGCAAAACATAGAAACATAGAAACATAGAAATTAGGTGCAGGAGTAGGCCATTCGGCCCTTCGAGTCTGCACCGCCATTCAATATGATCATGGCTGATCATCCAACAGTATCCCGTACCTGCCTTCTCTCCATACCCTCTGATCCCCTTAGCCACAAGGGCCACATCTAACTCCCTCTTAAATATAGCCAATGAACTGGCCTCGACTACCCTCTGTGGCAGGGAGTTCCAGAGATTCACCACTCTCTGTGTGAAAAAAGTTCTTCTCATCTCGGTTTTAAACAGTCCTACACTGTATTTAAAGGATGAGTTCACAAACTCTATCCCGTCCTCGTCGCCAATTTTGTTATATTCCAGACGGCAGAATGAAGAACTATACGTGCACACTGGTTGCCTGAATCAGGAGAGAGAGATTTATTACCCAGCATTCCCTGCTCACATTGAGCACCAACTCATTAACATATACATGGCTATGTATGAACACATTACACAAAGGAACAATGAATGTAATAACTCATCATCAACCGAAAATGTTAACAGGAAGAAGTTAGTGAGAAATGAGTTATTAATGGTTATAAATGGGTATAAATGGTTATAAAAGTTATAAATGGGTATATAATAGTGGCAATGACTGGAGAGTACAGCCATTGGGAAGGGGTAGTCGGTCACAGGAAATTGGCATAGAGAGACTGAAACAGAGCTTTCAGCCCCTTCCAAAGCACAAATGCCATGGCATCTCTCCATTAATTTCTCCAAAGTCGCCTCACTACTACTCCATGGTAACTATCAGAACTGTGATATAGACAGGCTAAAGGGCATTGAATTTATAATTATTGTGCTAAAGGCATTTTTATTTTGTTTGATACATATTTGAAGAAAACATGTGCCAACAATTTACATGTAAATGAACATGAAACATTTTTGATGGAAAATGTGTTTCTAACATTCTTCTGAAAACCATTAGGCAGTCTATCCATGAATATGATTGGTAGTAATTTACCAAATTCAGAATCTACTGGCAAGATTCATAAACTGGACTATGAGAATTTAATGTCATGAAGTTCTATTTTTTAGGTAATGACTGACATAATGATCTAAAATTAAACCTATACAATCCTAACAATACCGTTAAACCTCAACACTTGGTTTTTGAAGTGTTTTTGCAATTGATCTGTGATAATTGTTCTAGCTGCTCACATTCATTAACCAGCTAACTAAATATGCTGCTCAGGAATTTGAAGCTGGTAAAGCGTGGTACTGAATCCCGACTACGGGTACTGTCTGTACAGAGTTTGTACATCCTCCCCGTGACCGCGTGGGTTTTCACCAAGATCTTTGGTTTCCTCCCACACTCCAAAGACATACAGGTTTGTAGGCTATTTGGCTTGGTATAAATGTAAATTGTCCCTAATGTGTGTAGGATAGTGTTAAGGGGCTGTCCCACTGCGGCGACCTAATCTGCGAGTTTAGATGCATTTGCCCTCGACTCAAACTCGCAGCATGGTCGACACGTGGTCCTAGGAGGTCCTATGAGGTCACTGGAACTCTCCTTCATGCTCGAGGGAAGTTCCCGAATACTCGGCCTCAGCTAGGTCGCGGAAATTTTTTCAGCATATTGAAAAATTTCCGCGAGTAAAACTTGTTCAGCATGGTTCTTTTTAACTCGTAGTGCAGTGGAGTGGGGTCGCTATTTAGATACAGGCAGTTCAGGGCAGCCATAGGCAATCTCCTTCGCTGACCGGGCATTTTGATTGGCTCATTGGAGTTTTCAGGACCAGGGAAAACCGACCGGTAGGTAAGATGCCCGCTAAACTTTATTATACTTCTTAAAAGTGTCTCCACTCCTTCTCTCCCCTTCTCTCCCCTTCTCTCCCCTTCTCTCCCCTTCTCTCCCCTTCTCTCCCCTTCTCTCCCCTTCTCTCCCCTTCTCTCCCCTTCTCTCCCCTTTTATCCCCTTTTATCCCCTTTTATCCCCTTTTATCCCCTTCTCTCCCCCCCTCTCTCCACGCTCCCTAAAGGACTTACCTTACACTGTGCAGCCGTCTTTAACCTTCCTCTTCTTCGCAAGTATGAATTTCAGACAGTGCTCCCCCGCCTTCCCTGGCCCTCGCCTTCCCTGGCCCCCGCCTTTGCGGTGTGCGTGTGTGTGTGCGTGTGTGCGTGTGCGTGTGTGTGTGTGTGCGTGTGCGTGTGTGTGCGTGTGCGTGCGTGTGTGCGTGTGTGCGTGTGCGCGCACGCGCGCAGTTGGTCGATCCAGCTCGCGGTTTCAACGCGGACCGTCAATCCAGCTCGAGGTTTCTCAGGCGAGTGCCCTCGAGCTTGAAGGTCGAAGACACTCTTCTTAACTCGCAGATTAGGTCGCCGCAGTGGGACAGCCCCTTTAATGTGCTGCTCGGTTCGGACTCGGTGGGCCGAAGGACCGGTTTCCACTAAACTGTATCTCTAAACTAAAACTAAAATAAAAACCTCTCATATTTCTTCCCATAACCTCTATTTATTTCAACAGACAGAAAAATCGCAAGCTGATGGGCAATAAATATTGTTGTTAAAAACGCAACAATTAAATGTTTCTTCCATTGAAATGTTGCATGTGGGCACAAATGATTGCATTTCCTGTGAGTGGGCATGAAGCTTCTAGCTGAAGGTTGGACTGGTTGCATACTGATGAATAGGAAAGTGCAGTGACAATGAAGGATAAAAAAACACATGCTTTACTCGAGCTGTCTCCTAAAGTCACAATAAATCAGGCAGACAGTGTTGCCCTTTGAGATTAAATCTCTAAGGGCTTGTTGTGCCTCTCTGAACTCCCTCTGAGGCCAAGGGACTGAAAAGTGCCTGAAAGTCACATTAAATCTAGCAGGAGAATGGAGCACTTCAAAGAGGAATGCAATCATATCTGATGGAAAATACATTTCCTGAAAGCAGCTGACAAAA